>NC_077228.1:7574169-7806669 GCF_027887165.1 Monodelphis domestica | reverse complement strand
AAACATCTGACTCTTTGGGGATAACCAGATGTTACGCTTCACATAAAGTGACTGATGCTTTAGATTTTTATCTTCTATTTGGGTATGCTGGATTTTTATTACAAGACTCTGAGTGGGGTACCTGGTTTATAAAAAGTGACTTCCTGCATCATTTCCAGATTAGGTAAGTGAAAAGAATGAATATTCCCTAATACTACAAGAGCAAACTTCAATAGTCTGGAGTTGGGGAGAATGACTTAGATGAGGGCCAGCTTTAGGTGGAGGCCCCTGCTCTCTGCTCCCTTGAAGTGAGATGGGAACCTTGAATGACACTCACCTTGTCACTTTCTCTTCCAAGACTGATATTGTGCAAAATGCATTGTGATCCCTGGTTACTCTCCATTTCAGGCTTTCTACTTTTGAACAAAAAAGCAATACAAGATTCTAATGTGAAAGATGAAAGCACCAATAGCTTCTCCAAATATCTGCTGTTAATTATGGCCTTCATGGTTATAAATTGCTTGTTTCATTACATATTGTTTTTTCTGAAACCATATAGCACAATAGTATTCATTCCATTATATTCAATTTGAAATTGAAGCTTTTATCTATGTATGCACTCTCAAACTACCCAATTAATTATATCATTCTTAAGGTTTATATACAACATTTACCCATATGAGAAACAAACAGTTTGATCTTGTTAAATCATTTATTATTATTCTTTCATATTTATCTTCTTATATTTCTTCTCATTCTTATAGACCAAATATTTGTTCAGTTCTGATCTTTTTTTCAAGAGTATCTGAGAGTCTTTTATTTTACTAAATGACCATTTTGCATGATGATACTCATCTTTTCTGGGTAGGTTATTATTGACTGTTAACCCAACTCCTTTGCTCTTTAAAATGTTATATTCCAAGCCCTTTGTTATTTTAATGTTTAATGTTCTTAATGTTTTAATGTTGGAGTTTCTTAGATGTCAAAATCATATATTGCAGCTTATTAAGTCATTCTCCAATTGATGAGCATCTCTCTGATTTCCAAATCTTTGCCACTACAAAAAAATTGTTATAAATATTTTTTTACAAATAGGTCCTTTTCTCTTTTTTCTTTTTTCTCTTTGAAATACATAGTTACTAGAATGCTGGATCAGTTTTAGAGCTCTTTTGAGGTTGTTCCACAACTCCATCAACAGTGCATTATTGTTCCTATTTTTCCACATCTGCTTCATCATCTGTAATTTTCCTCTTTTATCATGTCAAGCAATTTGATTCATATGAGCGTCTATCAATTCTGAGAAACCTTGAAGAAACCAAGTACAATTTAGAGGTAGTGTTTAGGGGCAAAGCACTTGAGGCAAGGAGGACGTCCAATGCAAAGGCAAGAAGACAGGTGATAAAGTACTGAATGTGACTCATTGTGCTAAGCAATGGGCATACAAAACAAAACAAACAAACAAAAATCCAAGCAATTTTCTGACATTTATAATAAGGTAACACAACTCATATAGGAGAGTGGTGGCCAGAAAGGGGTGTTCTTCCCAGAGGTGAGAAGAGTGAAGTGTGGAGGCAGATGTTAACTAATAGAAATATCACTTTTAGGAGTGATAGCATGGATTTAACCACTGTTCTAAAAGCTAGGGGGAGAAGGGAGAAATGGGATAGCTTAGGACAGTATCCTTCATAGTGACATTATCAAAACATGGGTCAGAAAAGGGCATCATAGTGAGTCTAGGGCAGGGTACAAATACTGGTTTCCCCAATCAATCATAAATGAAGCACTTGGATCAAAGCTGAATAGCCAAGTCATAAATAGAGGCTACTCCTAATGAAATGAATGAAAACAAAAATAAATATGTACATGAATGAAGACAAAAGTGTTTATCAAGTTCTTACTACATGGTAAATACTCTGCTGGATGTTGAGAATACAAATACAAAGGAAGGAAAGTTCTGAAGTTCTGCTCTCAAGTAACTTACATTGTAAAGGGATAAAAACAACTGGGGGTGGCGAGGGGGTGGATAAGGAGGTGTGCTTTAGTCCAGAGCATTAAATGGATGTTGTGAGAGAAACCATTGGACACTACATCAAAACATAACGTTTTCAAGAAAAAATGGCAACATTGATTTGAATGCAGTTCACAGATGCCCAACTCCAGAAGTGGAGAGGAAAAAGTGAGATGAAGTATAATCCTGGAACCTTCCTGAAATACTTCAAAGAAAATTGAAGCTCCAGAGTAGATGTTCTTAAAAATCATGGTCTGTGGTATGGTTAAGGATGCAAAAGAGGTAGCTCAGGAATCAACCACTTCATAAAAATTTCCAGCAATGGTGTCCAAGATTAATAATGAAAACAATGAGGTAGCCTAGAAGAAGGGGCAGAGAACTTATTAGAATTCAGGAATTTGTGCATTCAAGCCTTGCCTCTAACATGTACTAACTTCTGGATTGCATAAGTCATTATAGAAAACTTTCTCCAAGAGGAGCTGCCCTTCTGGGAGAGGGGAGTTTCCTAAATGGGAATTCCCAAAATAACAAAATGGTGGACTCCACTGAATAATAAATCAGATTTGTATTCTCTTTAATGATTCATAAATCAGTCTTCTCAGAGCCCTCTGATATAAGTAGTGAATGCTTCACCATTTGGCAGTTACAGAAACAGAGGACATGGTCACTTAACCAGTGCCTGAGACAGGATTGGCACCAGACATTTTTGACTCCCAAGTTTATTGTTCATTGCACTCTATAATTCAAATTTGTATCTACTCCCAGGATGAGCACAAACCATAGCCCCATTTTTGCTTCCTAACCCTGTGTAGCCCATTTCCCCATTTCCTGCAGATCTTCCCCACAATGTACTAATAGCTTTTTCTCTACTTTTTCTGCACCCCCTGCACATGGATAGTCTAAGAATTCTCTCTCATTTGTTTATCCTAAAGAACTCACCTGTTCTGTTCAGTTGTGAGTGTTCTAGACAAACCCCACCAGGGTGAGATGGCCACATAGCAGATGATGCTACAATCTTAGAGAAGTCAATACTGGCCACAATTAAATGCCATGGTTTATGGGGAATATAAGTAATCAGGTTGAGAGAAAAAAGGGTATCAGAAAGCAAACTATATATTGAAGTCAATGGGATAGCTGAACCATTCATATTTCATTTCCATTTTCCCTTCAGCGGACAATAATCTTTGGCCTAAGAATGAATAGATAGAAAGAAAAGAAAAGGATATATAAAAATGAAAACAATTATTAATTTTATATACTTATATTTAGCTTTGATTTTCCTCATCCACCAACTGTCCATATCTTTTGACCATTTGTCAATTGGGGAATGGCTCATGGCATATGATTGTGGTGGAACACGATTGTGCTGTAAGAAATGATGAACAGGTTAATTTTAAAAAAATCTACAAGAAATTATGAAGAATGAAACAAGCAGAACCAAGAGAACATTAATATAGCAATACAAATATTTTTTGAATAAAGACTTATGTTTGTCTACTTCCAAAGAAAGAACTAATAGAAAGAAAGAAATAAGACATAATTTTAGATATACATGTGAATTTTGTCAAATGATGATTTCTCTAATGGGGAGAGGGGAGAAAGAGTTACTGAATATTTTAAATATTACAAACAAACAAATATGTTAAAAGTCATATTCATTTAGCACTTCAATTGTTTTAAAAAATTTAAGCATGCTATGTAATTAAATTATTCCTGTAACTCTGGGAAGTTGGGGTTATTATTATCTTTCTTTTATTTTTTATTTTTTATTTTATTTTATAAATTTAGAACATTATTCTTCAGTTACAAGAATCATATTTTTTACCTCTCTCCCCTCCACCCACCCTTCCCATAGCCAATGCTCAATTCCACTGGATATTACGTGTGTCCTTTATCAGAACCTATTTCCATGATGCTGATGTTTGCACTAGGATGTTCATTTAGAGTCTACATCCCCAATCACATCCCCCTTGACCCATGTACTCAAGAAGTTGTTTTTCTTTGGTGTTTCTACTCCCACAGTTCTACCTCTGTAGGTGGATAGCATTCTTCCTTGTAAATCCCTCAGGATTACTGAATTGCCACTAATGGAGAAGTCCATTATATTTGATTGAACCACAACGTATCAATCTCTGTGTATAATGTTCTCCTTGTTCTGCTCCTTTCACACTGCCTCGATTCCAATTCACATGGAATTCCTCCAGTTTATTATTCCTTTGAGCACAATAGTATTCCATCACCAATAAATACCATAATTTGTTCAGCCATTCCCCAATTGAAGGGCAGTCCCTCATTTTCCAATTTTTTTTGCCACCACAAAGAGAGCAGCTATGAATATTCTTATACATGCATTTTTCCTTATTGTCTATTTGGGGTATAAATCCAGCAGTGCTATGTCTTGTTCAAAGGACAGATAGTCTTTTAGCAACTTTTGGGCATAGTTCTAAATTGTCCTCCAGAATGGTTGGATCAATTCACAACTCCACCATCAATGAATTAATGTCCCAACTTTGCCACATCCCCTCCAGAATTCATAACTTTGCTTTACTGTCATTTAGCCAATCTGCTAGGTGTGAGGTGATACCTCAGAGATGTTTTGATTTGCATCTCTGATTATAAGAGATTTAGAACACTTTTTCATGTGCTTATTAATAGTTTTGATTTCTCTAACTGCAAATTGCCTATTCATGTCCCTTACCCATTTATCAATTGGAGAATAGCTTGATTTTTGTATAATTCCTTTAGCTCTTTATAACTTTGAGTGATTAGAACTTTCTCAGAGGTTTTTGTAATGATGACTGTTTCCCAGTTTGTTGCTTCCCTTCTAATTTTGGTTTCATTGGTTTTGTCTGTACAAAACCTTTTTAATTTAATGTAATCAAAATTATTATTTTATATTTTGTGATTTTTTTCTAACTCTTGCTTGGTCTTAATATCATTTCTTTCCCAAAGACCTGACATGTATAATATTCTGTGTTCACCTAATTTACTTATAGTTTCCTTCCTTATATTCAAGTCATTCACACATTCTGAGTTTATATTGGTGTAGGGTGTGATGTTGATCCAACCCCAATCTCTCCCATACTGCTTTCTAATTTTCCCAGCAGTTTTTATCAAATAGTGGATTTTTGTCCCCAAAGCTGGGACCTTTGGGTTTATCATAGACTGTCTTGCTAAGGTCACTTACCCCAAGTGTATTCCACTGATTCTCCTTTCTGTCTCTTAGTCAGTACCATATTGTTTTGATGACAACTGCTTTATAGTATAGTTTGAGATCTGGTACTGCAAGATCCCCTTCTTTTGCATTTTTTTTCATGATTTTCCTGGATGTCCTTGATCTTTTGTTCTTCCAAATGAACTTTGTTATGTTTTTTTTCTAATTCAGTAAAAAAGTTTTTGGTAGTTTGATGGGTATGGCCTTAAATAAGTGAATAAGTTTGGGTAGGATGGTTATTTTTATTATGTTAGTTCATCCTACCCATGAGCAGTTGATGTTTTTCCAATTGTTTACATCTAGTTTTAATTGTGTGGAAAGTGTTTTGTATTTGTGTTCATATAGTTCCTGTGTTTGTCTCAGCAAATAGATTCTGAAGCATTTTATATTGTCTAGGGTGATTTTAAATGGAATCTCTCTTTCCAATTCTTGTTGCTGAGATGTGTTGGATATATATATAGAAATGCTGATGACTTATGTGGGTTTATTTTGTATCCTGCAACTTTGCTAAAGTTTTTGATGATTTCCACTAGCTTTTTAGTTGATTCTCTAGGATTCTTTAAGTAGACCATCATATCATCCACAAAGTGTGACAGCTTGGTTTCCTCATTGCCAATTTTGATACCTTTAATTGCTTTTTCTTCTCTAATTGCTACTGCTAGTGCTTCTAGTACAATATTAAATAATAGAGGTGATAATGGGCATCCTTGTTTCACTCCTGATCTTATTGGGAAGACTTCTAGTTTATCCCCATTGCAGATGATGTTTGCTGATGGTTTTAGATATATACTGTTTATTATTTTTCACAAAGACCCTTGTATTCCTATTGTGACAAGGAAATCACTTTAAAAGACTGATATATATTAATTTAAGGTCGCCAAGGAATTCAGCTATGTAATTCATAAATGAAAACTCAAGTCAGCCGTCAACCTTTTATAGAGTTTAATTACAAACAGGAGGAAGAAAGGAATTAGAGATATAGAGAGAGACGGAGAGAGAAAGGGGAGAGAAGGGAATAGGGCTTAAATACCCCTTCTGTTTAGGCTGGGCCAAAAGGCCCAAGCCCTTAGATAGCTGAGGCAAAGAAAGGAGATCAGTCCCTATTACTCACGTGACCAAAATGGAGAAACAGTTTCAGCGGCCTCCACCTCCAGCTTCCTTCAGAGCAGCACAACCTCTCAGAGCCAAAAAACTCTCCAACCCACCACCACCGTCCTCAGACCCCTCTATCTTTAAGGAAACCATCCAAGTTCCCTCCCCTCAGTTTTCACATCTACCAATCACAGTCCATCATTTTCCCTGTGCCAATGGTGGCTCTAGCTTAACCCAGGACCACCCAGAGGTCTGTGGCTTTGCACATGTCTGTTGAAGGTCATATTCTCAAATAATTAAATCTTGATCTTTTGCTACAGCCCTACCTAAATCCTGTTACCCTGAGTAGGGTAGAGATTGGAATAATTAAATTTTGATCTATGCTGCAGCCCTTCCTAAATCCTGTTAGGACTGAGTAGGGTGGAGATTGCAATTTCCAAGACCTGATTCTGTCATTCCAAGTATCTCCATTGTATCAATTCTAAAATCAATCATGACTCAAAGAAATTCCTGTTCTATGCTTAAGCATAGGTCAAAGCCCTTTCCATTGTTCAGCAAAAGGTTTCTGTCCTAAAGTAATCTTAAGAAGGGAGGAGGAGGAACCTCCCATGCCAATGGGGTTCACATTCCAATAGAGTTCCCACTCTCAATAGGAAATTTTTCAAGTATGAAATTTCCCAATGGTGAAATTTCCAACATTTATAAGTCTAAGAAATTTTAAGGTTTACAATATACTTTCTAGTATTTTCAATAGGAATGGATGTTGTATTTTGTCAAAGGCTTTTTCTGCATCTATTGAGATAATCATGTGATTTTTCTTGGTTTGCTTGTTGATATGGACAATTATGTGGATGGTTTTCCTAATATTGAACCATCCTTGCATTCCTGGTATAAATACCACATCATCTTAATAAATAATCCTACTGATCACTTGAAGAGTCTTTTTTTTTTGTATTCTATTTAAGATTTTTGCATCATTATTCATTAAGGAGGTTCGTCTATAGTTTTCTTTGGTGGACTTAATCAGCTTCCAAGGACCAAAAGGTGCCACTCATTCACTCTAGAGGTGCCCCTTGCTCACTCACTGGTTCTAGCATGGGCTGGCTCTGACTCTGGTTACATAGGTGGGGTGGGAGAAGATGGATCCGGTCACATTTTGGTGGAAGCTTTTTCACCCCCTTATGATGTGGAAATGCCCAAATCCCACATACCTTCAATGCTGTGCCCTACTGTAGAGTCCCTTTGTTCATATGAATTTGGTTTTTTGTTTGTTTTTTTTTTTTTTGCTTTTTGAGGTAGTCTATATCAGTAGGTAGTGAGGAAAGGAAGAGTCCTGTGTCTAGACTGCCACCATGTTTACCCAGAAGTCCTATTATCTTTCTTTTAGAGATGAGAAAATTAAAGCATTGAATGGTTAAGTGACTTCCCCAAGACTCACAGCTAATAAGAATCTTAGGAAGAGAATTGAACTCATATTTTGCTGTCTGGGAAACTAATGCTCTCTCCATTGTATCAAGTGATAAACGAGGAGTTCAGTTTTTAACATTCAGTTTGAGATGCCTTTGGGACAGCTAGGAAGAGATGTATAGCAGGCAGTTTAAAAAATCAGAATGCTGTTTATGGAGGAACTCAGTGCTAAATGTTTATATATGAAGGGCTGAGTTTGCCTGTGTATGTTTTCCCTTCCCCCAACTCACAGACTGGGGAGCTGATCCACTTATTAACATGATGGTGGATGTATGGCACACCTGCCAAAAATGGCACACATCGACCTCTCTGTGGGCACTCAGACTATTTCCCACTAGAGTTAGTTACTAGAAAGGTAGAAGGTATCAGGTGGAGCTATTTTCTTACCCTTCTCCACTGTGCCTTCTCACCCATCTACCCAGCAATCCAATGGAAGTACTTACTCCCTCCCTTTCTTCCACCCCTGTCTGAGGTAATGTGAGAAATGGGGAAGGGGAACTTGGTATCTGGGGGGGGGGGCATGGCATCCATTCTGAGAGTGGCAGGGCATGGAACACAGTGTCTAAAGGTTTTTCATCACTACCCTATGTCATTTTTGTAGTCTTCCACTGGGTGGGCTCTGAGTTTAACATTGCTTTCAGTTACCGCACTCTCCTCCAACACTCTTCACATTGAATAATTGAAAAGTTGCTAGAGGATTCAACATTAAAGAAAGACCAACTTGACTACAGAAAAGATTTTCATGTATCTTTAGCACTGGGGCAAAGGAACAAATTCATTCATTTTCCTTTTTCTGCTATTTTAGAGAACTTATTAATCACCACAATCAGATCCTCACATAGTTTATCAAGCCTTCAAATAAGGAAATTTAGCCATAGATAAAGATCTCTGATCTATTTGCATTCTGTGTGTTCAAAAATGTTATGGGCATACCTTCCCCCTTTCCCCATTTGTTCTCTGTATGTAATTACAGATAAACATCAATCAAAAACAATTAAGGTCAATTGTATATTTTCACTAGAAAAATCTGCTTCAAGTCTATTTGGGTAAGTAAAAAAATTAGAACAGAAAATTTAATTTAGACATTACTTCTTTTTATTTTTAATATTAATTTTATTTTATTTTTTTCTAATTAAATTTTATTTAATTTTCTCCAATTACAGGTAAAAGTTTTCCAAAAAAGTGTAACATTCCTTCAAAGAATAGTAAGTCTCAATTTCTCTCCCTCCTTTCCCCTCCCACCCTCTACCCCCTGTTGTGATGGCAAGCAATCTCATATAGATTTTACATGTGTAATCATGTACAATATTTTTTCCATATTAAAACTTTTGTATAGAAAATTCAAATATAAATAAAATTAAGAAAGGAAGTAAAAGAGATTTGCTTTGGTTTGGATTAAAACTATCAATTCCTTTTTTTCTGGAAGCAAATGGCATTTTATTATCATGAGTTCTTTGGGATAGTTTTGGATCACTGTATTGCTAAGTTCATTCTACAGTATTCCTACAACTGTGTACAATGTTCTTCTATTTATGCTTATTTTATTCTGCTTCAGTTAGAGTAAGTCTTCCACATGACAAGTGGAGATACTCATTACTATAGTATTATTTTTATATATTTGACTTATTGCACTAGATATTTGAGAAATGAGACCTTTTATTAGAAAGAATTGTAATTATTTTTGTACCATTATGATTACCATGTATTACTCTCCTCATTTACACCTTTTCAGTTTTTAATCTTTACTTTTCCCAATTTGCCCTCTTTTTTTATCAGCTTCACTTATCCCCTTCCCCTCCTACTTTCCTGTAAGGTAATAGCTTTCTATTCTATATGCAATTGATTGTGTATGTTCTTCCCTCACTGAGCCACATCTATTGAAAGTAAGGTTCAGGAGGCGGAGTCAAGATGGCAGCTTAGAAGCAGCAAAAGTTCAGACCTCTGAATACCCTTCCTAACCAATTACAAACTAAATGCTCCTGACTGAAAATCAAACATAACAACAAGACAGAGCCAAGGAACCCTCCAGCTGGACTCAATCCAAAAGGTATGCCCCCCAAAAGCCAGAATTCAAGAACACTCAGGTTAAAGGGGAAGGCAGAAGTAAGGTCCTAGGACCCCTCCCCCCTCCTAGAGCTCTAAGCCTCCAGAGGCAGCAGGAACCTCTGGGCAGGCAAAGTCACTTGTCTAGAGGATGTACCTTGTGGGCAGGGCTGTGCCAGGCTCAGAGTGTCAGAGAAAGGCTCCGGGGAAGGAGCTGGAGAGGGAGCACAGAGCAGGCATCCTGGTCACAGAGGCAGAGACTCTCCATATTGCTCCAGCATTCAAGGAGGTTTTGGCCTCAGGGCACATCCAGCCCAACCCAGCTGAACTTAATTCCATCAAAAGCTTTCAGAGGTCAGGGATGCCCAAGCTCCAACAACCCTCCCCCATAGACTTCTGGACTTTAATCCGATCAAAATCCTCTAGAGGACAGGGAAGTTCAAAATCCAACACCCCTCCCCCAAAGACTGCACAGAGAGATCTTCTGTCAAAGCTCCAAGAGGGGAGACTGACAGAAAACCCCAAAACCAAAAGAATGAGAGGAGCAAGAGCACAGACAAATATGGGCAGCAATGAAGGGATAAATTTGAGCAAACAACAGCAAAAGAAGAAAGAAATTACAATAGACAGCTTCTATACAATCAATGAACAAAGAACAAACAGAACACAGAAGGAGGGATCATCAAACAATAAATCAGCAACCCAAACAAATTAGATACAGGCTTTGGAAGAACTCAAAATGCAATTCAAGACACAATTAAGAGAGGCTAAAGACAATTAGAAAAAGAACTTAAAAAGTAAGATAAGTCATCTGGAAACAGAAAATAGTGTCTTGAAAGCAAAATCACCCAGCTTGAAAATGAGGCAAACGAGATGAAAGATGAGGTAAAGAGAATGAAAGATGATCTCCAAAGAAAATCAGACCAGAAGGAGAAGGATGACTAAAAATCCAGGGATGAAATCCAGTGTTTAAGAACCAGAATACAACAACTAGAATTAAATGACCTCACAAGGCAGCAGGACACTATAAAATAAAACCAAAAGAATGAAAAAAGTGAGGAAAATATGAAGCATCTCATTCACAAAACAGAAATTTTAGAAAATCGGTCGAGGAAAGACAATTTAAGAATCATTGGTCTACCAGAAGACCATGACGAAAGAAAAAGCCTGGACATAATACTACAGGAAATTATTCAAGAAAAGTGCCCTGATATTCTAGAACAAGAGGGAAAAGTGGAGATTGAAAGAATCCACAGATCACCTCCTGTACTTAATCCCCAACTGACAACACCCAGGAATCTTATAGCCAAATTCAAGAACTAACAGACCAAAGAAAAAATATTACAAGCTTCCAAGAAAAAGTCATTCAAATACCATGGAACCACAGTGAGGATAACACAGGATCTGACTGCATATACACTGAAGGACCAAAAGGCATGGAATATCATATTCCAGAAAGCAATGGAAGTAGGTCTACAACCAAGAATCAACTAGCCAGCAAAACTGTCTATATTCTTACAGGGGAAAGTATGGTCATTCAACAAAATAAAATTCCAAGAATTTGTAAAAGAAAGATGTCCAAGCACAGAACTCAAGAGAATCGTCAAAAGGTAATTTAAAAAGAGGGAAAAAAGTAAAACAAAACAAAACAAAACAAAAATTTTAAGAGACTCAATAAGTTAAAATGATATGTATCCCTATAAGAAAAAATGTCATTGGCAACTCTTAAAAACTGTTATTATCACCTGGGCAGCTAGAAGAATTACACTTAGAGCGAACTGTGACAAAATTTATAGGATGAAATAACAAAACATAAATAGGTATATAGATATATGTATGCATAAATACATATACATATATATATATGTATATATATACAACTAGAGTTAAAAAAAGAGGTTAATACTAAAAGAAATGGGAAAGAAACAAAAGGGTGTAAATTTATATGTCACAAAGAAGCACATGGTGGGAAGGGGGGAGAACATTCATACACTGGAAGAAAAAGAGGTCGGAGACTGGAAATACTCAACTCTTATGTGCATTGAAATTGACCCAAATTGGGAAGAACAGTCCAATCCATTGGGGCAGAGCATAGATTTGCGCCCTATAGAGGTGTAGAAGGGTAACAAATGGACTGATGGGGAGGGAAGGAGTAAGAGGGAGGGAGACTGTGGGGTAGTTTTAAAAAGACTGCAAAGAAAATAAGGGGGGAATAAGAAGGGTGGGGGTATAAAGGGAAGTAAAATAAAGGTGGGAACTAGGGGGACTGATTAAAAACAAACTTTGGAGTAGAAGAAAATAGTGAAAGAAGAAAAGGCAGGACTAGAAGTAGAAATCAAAATGCTGGGAAATACACAGCTGGAAATCATAACTCTGAATATGAATGGAATGAATTCACCCATAAAACACAAGTGAATATCAGAGTGGATTAGAATCCAAAACCCTAAAACATGCTAGAGAATCCTAGAGAATCAACCAAAAATCTAGTCAAAATAATCAACAATTTTAGCAAAGTTGCAGGATACAGAATGAACCCGCATAAGTCAACAGAATTTCTATATATCTCCAACCCATTTCAGCAGCAAGAATTAGAAAGAGAAGTTCCATTTAAAATCACCCTAGACAATATAAAATACTTAAGAATCTATCTGCAGAGACAAACACAGGAACTATATGAACACAACTACAAAACACTCTCCACATAATTAAAACTACATGTAAATAATTGGAACAACATTGATTGCTCATGGGTAGAACAAGCTAACATAATAAAAATGAAAATCCTGCCCAAACTAATTTACTTATTTAGTGCCATTCCCATGGAACTACCAAAAAACTTTTTTTTTACTAAATTAGAAAAAAACATAACAATGTTCATGTGGAAGAACAAATGATCAAGGATATCCAGGGAAATCAGGAAAAAAATGCAAAGGAAGGAGGGCTTACAGTCCCAGATCTCAAACTATACTATAAAGCAGTGGTCATCAAACAATTTGGTACTGGCTAAGAGACAGAAAGGAGGATCAGTGGAATAGACTAGGGGTAAATGACTTCAGCAAGACAGTCTATGATAAGCCCAAAGATCACCATTTTTGAGACCAAAACCCACTATTTGATAAAAACTGCTGAGGAAATTGGAAGACAGTATGGGAGAGATTAGGTTTAGATCAACATCTCATACCCTACACCAATATAAACTCAGAATGTGTGAATGATCTGAATATAAAGAAGGAAACTAAGCAAATCAGGCAAACACAGAATAGTATACTTGTCAGATCTTTGGGAAAGGAAAGACTTTAAAACAATCAAGATCTAGAAAATATCAAAAAATGTAAAATCAATTTTTATTACATCAAATTAAAAGGTTTTTTATAAACAAAACTAATGCATCCAAAATTAGAAAGGAAGCAACAAATTGGGAAACAATCTTCATTACAAAAACCTCTAACAAAAGTTTAATTACTCAAATTTATGAAGAAGTAAACCAATTGTACAAAAAATCAAGTCATTCGCCAATTGATAAATGGGCAAAGGACATAAATAGGCAATTTTCAGTCAAAGAAATCAAAACTATTAATAAAACATGAAAAAATGTTCTAAATCTCTTTTAATCAGAGAAATTCAAATCAAAACAACTCTGAGGTATCATCTCACACCTAGCAGATTGGCTAACATGACAGCAAAGGAAAGTAATGAATGCTGGAGGTATGTGGCAAATTTGGGACATTAAGGCTTTGCTGGTGTAGTTGTGAATTGATCCAACCATTCTGGAGGGCAATTTGAAACTATGCCCAAAGGGCACTAAAAGTCTGTCTGCCCTTTGTTCCAGTCTTAGCACTGCTGGGTTTGTACCCCAAAGAGATAATAAGGAAAAAGACTTGTACAAGAATTTTCATAGCTGAGCTCTTTTTGGTGGTAAAAAAATTGGAAAATGAGGGGATGCCCTTCAATTGGGGAATGACTGAACAAATTATGGTATCTGTTGGTGATGGAATACTATTGTGCTTAAAGGAATAATAAAGTGGAGGAATTCCATGGAGACTGGAACAACCTCCAGGAAGTGATGCAGAGCAAGAGGAGCAGAACCAGGAAAACACTGTACACAGAGACTGATACACTGTGGCACAATTGAATGTAACGGACTTCTCCATTAGTAGCAATGTAGTGGTCCTTAACAACTTGGAGGAATCTATGAGAAAAACCACTATCCACATTCAGAGGAAACACCGTGGGAGTAAAAACACAGAAGAAAAACAACTGCCTGAATACATGGGTCGAGGGGATGTGATTGGGGATGTAGACTCTAAATAAACATCCTAGTACAAACACCAACATGGAAATAGGTTTGATCAAGGGCCCAAATAACACCCAGTGAAATTTTGTGTCGGCTGCGTAAAGGGTGGGTTGAGGGGAGGGAGGGAAATAAAGTGATTATTGTAATAAAAAAAAGAAGAGGAATTCTTATTCTATGTAACTCCAGAGGACAGAAATAGGACCAATTTGTAAATGTTACAAAGAAGGTTTTATTTGAAAATAAGAAATAACTTTCTAATAACAAGAGTCCATTGATGGAATGGACTACTGCATAAGATAATGTCCCACAACTGTAAGTACTCAAACAGGGTCTGAAGGAGTCTATCAGAGATGTTAACTCAACTCTTCCTGAATTCTAGAGGAAAATGAATTACAAAATCTTTAAGGTTCTATAATACTAAGAAATGGTATTGGAAAGTGAGCTGACTTCCCTTCTTTCTCCCATGTCCCTCACTGGAAAAGGGCATATATCTCAGATTCAAAGAAAATATTCATGTCTGATTTCATTTATCTCTAACTACCTGGCCACAGAGTCCATTGTAACATTTACTGAGATAATCATCTTAGTGTACTATTAATAAAGTGCTTTTTAAATAAAAAAAAGAAAGTGAGGTTCACATGCTCCCCTCCCTACCATCACCATCTTTTCTCTCCCCATATATATATATATATATATATATATGCTTTTTTAAGATAAGTTTAACCTTACTTAAAGTCTTTTGATTTCTTTTTTCTGCTAACCTTGTTTATGTTTCTCTTGGGTCTTATATTGGAGTGTTAAATTTTCCATTCAGCTCTTCTGTTTTCATTAGGAATGTTTGAAAGTTGTCAATTTCATTTTATGTCCATTTTGCCCAATAAGGATTATGCTCAGTTTTGTTGAGTATGTGCTGTTTGGTTGAAATCCTAGCTCCTTTGCTCTCTGGAAAATACTACAGGCCCTCTGATCTGTTAAAGTAGAAGCCACTAAATTTTATATTATCTTGATTGTGGTTCCACAATATTTGAATTATTTCTTTTTGGCTATTTACAATATTTTCTTCCTGACCTGGGAGTTCTAGAATTTGGCTATAATATTCCTGCGAGTTATCATTTAGGGATGTCTTTCAGGAGGTGTTTGGTGGATTCCTTCAATTTATATTTTGCCCTCTGGTTCTAGAATATCAGGATAGTTTTCCTTGATAATTTCTTTTTTTAAAACCCCTACCTTTTTTCTTGGAATCAATACTGTGTATTGGTTCCAAGGGAAAAGAATGGTAAGGGCTAGGAAATGGGAGTTAAGTGACTTGCCCAGGGTCACACAGCTGGGAAGTATCTGAGGCAAGATTTTAATCTAAGACCTCTCATCTCTAGGCCTTGATCTCAATCCTTTGAGCTATTCAGCTGCCGCCTCCTTGATAATTTCTTGAAAGATTGTGTTTAACTTTTTTTAACTTTCGTTTTCAGGTAATCCAATAATTCTTAAATCATCTCTCTTAGATTTGTTTTCTGGTTCATTTGTTTTTCCAATGAGATATTTCACATTTTCTTTTATTTTTTCGTTCTTTTTTATTATGGCTGATTGTTTTTTGATGTTTCATGGACTCATTAGTTTCTGCTTGCACAGTTATAATTTTTATGAAACGATTGTCTTGAGTAATTTTTTGGGCTTCCTTTTCCATTTGGCCAATTTTACTTTGTGAAGAGTTTGTGAATATTTGTACCTCTTTTTCATAGGGTCAATTCTGCCTTTGAAGAATTTCTTATCTTTCCCCCATTTGGCCAATTCTGCTTTTTAAGAATGTTTTGTATAATTGCATTTTTTTTGCTTTTTTGCTTTTTTAATCATTGGGCCTATTCTGTTAAGATATTGATTTCTTCAATATTTCTTGTGTCTCCTTTACAAGCAATTTTTTTTGATTTTCCAGTATCACTTATATCTTTTCCCATTTTTATTATACCTCTTATTGATTTTTAAAATCCATTTTGAGCTCCTCCATTAATTTTTTGGGGGGTGAGAACAATTCCAATTTTTCTTTGAGGCTTTGGTTAGAGGAATATTGACTTTGTTGTCTTCTCAGTTTCTGTTTTGGTCTTCCCTGTCACTAAAGTAAGTTTCTATGTGGAGTTTCTTTTTATTGTTTGTTCATTTTTGGTCTTTTTCTTTTCTTTTAATTGGAAGACTGTTAAAATTGGTGTCTGTAACTGTGGGGAAATGAGCACTGTTCCAAGCTTCAGGTTCTTTGTGCAGCTGCCTTCGGGGCTGACTCTGAGTATCTACATGCTTTCAGTTTTTCCAACGTTATATGATTGGGAGGTGCATGTAATGCTTTCCCAGCCTGGGCCCTGGAACCCCAAGCACTCTCTTCCCCCTTGGAAATGTGGCCAGAGGGCCCCCCATTCCTCTGCTACTGCTCCTCCTTACTCTGAGTTTGAGCTCTCAAACTGCAACATGGTTCTGTGTGTTGGTGGAGCAACAAGAATCATGTACCTAGAGCCAGCAAATAGACCCTTCTGATCACCTTCTGAGCAGTTGTCTGACCCCCCTCCCCTCATCATCTATGACTAAGAGTTCTGGAATCCTTTGCTGCTGCTTCAGTTGTGCACAAACCTGTTGCCAGGATGGCAGGATGGTGCACTGCACTCCACCTCCAGCCCAGTGCACTAGATCCCTAGCACCAACTGTCTAGGTTGTTTGGGGCTAAAAAATTACTCCATCTTAACTTTTCATGGATTATGATGCTCCACAATTGGTTTTGATGCCTTATAGTTTGGGGGAGGGTAATTTGGTAGAATTCAGATGAGTCTGTGTACCTTCTTCATCATTTTGGCTCTGCCCCTTCATCCCTTCCTTTCAGACACAAATCAAAGGGGGCAAAGAAAAAAAAACAATACTTCACCAGTCATTTGGATTTTTGCAAAGGGAAAGTTCAACAATAATAATAGAGAATATCCCTCACGCTGGTCTGTATTGTACTGTTTGCCCTATGTGAAGAAAGATTCTCTTTGCCCTGAAGGAACCTAGATATGCTCAGCATCATTCTCCTCTTCCTCTGTTACCAACAATTTGTACTCCCCCTTCTGGCTCTTCATGTTCTCTCTTGCATGTATGCTTATCTCTTAACTGTGGCAGAAAACTAACCTCCACCCCAGATTCTGCACTTGACTCCCAGCTTCAATTAAAGTGAGAGGACAACGTAGCTCCCTTTAGAACTACAACTCCCAAGATCGCTAGTTAGCTGCCACCATCTTTTCCCTCTGTCCTCTAAGAGGCACTGTTACCCATAGGTTTTGGAAATATCTTCTAATTGAAGTCATGGGCATGGATGAAGTCCTTGGAGTGTTTGGAGAGAAACATAAAGAGGGCTGAGGCAGAGGAGGAAAATGAAGCTCAGGATTCAATGACTCACCAAAGGTCACCTAGCTAGTTAATTGGCAAAGCCAAGACTTGGAATCCTGAGTGCTCCCATTCTGAAGAGTTCTTGCCATGACAGCATCATAGCAATTTGCTGCTTGCCCTACCAACATAGGCAGCAAAATGATTGAGTGGGCTGTAAATGCTTTTGTTGCTTGCTTTTGGCATGACAAAAACATATAAATATGGAGAGAGTGATAGATAAATAAATGAATCAAGAAACAGATAAATGAGTGAGTGAATAGACAGAGAGAGATGAGTAGATAGATAAATATAGATAGATGGATGTATGGATAGATATAGATAGAAGGATAAATGGATGAGTGTGTGTGGATAGGTGGATGGATGGATGGATAGATAGATAAATAGATAGATATAGATGGATGGATGCACAGACTGATAGATAAACAGACTGATAAATGATGGACAGAAATAGATGGACAGATAGACAGACAGACAGACAGACAGACAGACAGATAGATAGATAGATAGATAGATAGATATCATCTGTATTTCTTCAGACTCTACAGCTTTCTAGAGAAATATATTTATAAGGAGAGGAAGAAACAAGAGTGGGCAGGAAGTGAAAAATCTGAAAGAATTCTTAAATGTAAAAACAGAAACTAATCTTGGCTACAGGATTTAGTTTGCTTACATAGATCAAAGGTTCAGTCTTTTTCTCTCTCTCCATTCTCTTTGCCATCCAATTGCTGATATACATTTAGTAAATTTAATAAAGATCCTTGAAGTACTCCTATAATATTGGGGGAAACTTGGGATTCCTCCAGATTTCTTATGTGATTATTTGATATTCATTTTGATTAATATAATTGTATTGGTAAAGAGTACATCAATTAACAAGCATTTATTAAGCACCTATTTTTTTCTGGACAATATGTTAAATTCGGGGGATATTAAATAAAATGAAATAGTCCCTGCCTTCAAGGAACTTATATTTCAATGGTAGAAGCAACCTGCACATACATAAATAACAAATATACATACATAAAATACAAGATGGGGAAGAAGAAAGAAGGACTAGTAACTGGGGGAATGTAGAAAATGCATCCTGTAGAAATTGCCCTTCAAGCTGAGTAAAGAAAGAAATCAGGTCTTCTAAGAGATGAGGAAGGAAGGAATCCCAAGGATGGAGGACAGCTAGTACAAAGGCTTGGAGAAGGACAAATCACATGTGAGTTACAGTAAGGAGGTTGGTATGACTGAATGATAGAAAGTATGGAGGGAAATGAAGTATAATAAGGCTGCAAAGATGGAATAATGCCAGTTGGGAAAAGCTTTGAATTAAACAGAGGATCTTCTATCTAACCCTGAGATAATAGGGTGTCACTAGAGTTTATTGATAGGGTTGCTAGGTGGAGCCATGGATAGATTATCCAACCCAGGGCCAGGAATACTTGAGTTAAAATCCTGTGTCACTTACTTGTGTGACCCTGGGCAAGTTGCTTCATCATATTTGCCTCAGTTTCCTCATCTGTAAAATGATCTGGAGAAGGAAATGGCAAATCAGTCCAGAAAATCCCAAATGAGGTCATAAAGAATCCAACATGCCTGAAACTACTGAGCAATAACAAGAGTTCATTGACTATCTGAATTTTAGGAGTTGTATGAAGGAACATTTAGAATGAGGATATATTTGAAGGAGAAATAGTAGGAGTCTATTGTAGTACTAATCTAAATTGTACTTTGATAATAGGTGTTGGTGGTGTTTTTATAGTTGTGTATGTGGAAAGCTATGACCTGATTTCCTCAGTGTATGGCATTTATAATATAGAAATTATTGGCACCAATACAAATTTCCAATTCATCTGTACCTGTAGTTTTATGAAGATTTCTGGGGGCACTTTGAGACTGTGATTTCCCTAAGGTCATACCGTCAATATGGATCTGAGGCAGGGTTTGTGTCCTGGGGCTCTGGATCCTAAGACCAATGTTCTATCATCACACAGCTCTGTTGACCAGTGACCTATATGAACAAAATATAAGGCATGAAACCTGCTAAGAGGATAGACAGGACGGGAAGGGTGATGTCCACCATTCATGTTGGGGCCATGGCTACATTCAGGCCAAGAACTACTTCCAGCTTTCTAGAGGAAAACCAGGCACCATATAAATCCTGTAAAGACATAGTTGCATTGCTTTTCTTCAGTGGGAGGTAGTGATCCTCCCAGTAGGAAGCTAGCCTGAAAATGATGCTGCTTTGAGTTGTTTCCCCAAAGGAACAAATCATCATTTGCACCCATCTCCTATGATATTTTTTTCTTTCTACTCTAGTTTCAATTCTTGTTCTCCCTCCCTCCCTCCCTCCCTCTCTCTCTCTCTCTCTCTCTCTCTCTCTCTCTCTCTCTCTCTCTCTCTCTCTCTCTCTCTCTCTCTCTCTCTTTCTCTCTCTCTCTCTCTCTCTCTCCTCTCACACACATATACACATGTGTATGCTATGACAACATTTTCATGACCTGTATTTTGTGTAAATAAAAGTTCACTGGTCAAGGGGCACTTCTTCCCTCTGCAACTGTAGCCTAAACCATTAGGGGTACTGGGTTATTGTAACTTAACATGCCCTTACCTAGAGGTTCATCTCTGCCTTAGACACTACAGTATCTTCTGGCCTATGTATTGTGTCCCAGTCAAGAATGTCATGGGCAAAATGGAGGGCTAGGTGTGACCCTGTCAATCTCCATGTTTCCCTGTGGGTGGTGGTAATGTTGAACTTTGTGTCAGGCACCTGCCCCATCTCAGGGGGTGTGA
Organism: Monodelphis domestica; assembly: GCF_027887165.1. Lineage (NCBI taxonomy): Eukaryota > Metazoa > Chordata > Mammalia > Didelphimorphia > Didelphidae > Monodelphis > Monodelphis domestica. The sequence goes on along the minus strand of NC_077228.1, from coordinate 7,786,392 downwards.
TGACATCCTTGTGGCCATGGAAAGCTTTACCCAAATGGGTTATTACCCTCCTCCCATAGGACTTCTCACAAACCCCCAAAGCTCTTCCTGTGGTCCTCAGAGATGCCTTCCAGACCTCCAGTAAGCCCCTCTTCTCACCTTATTGTTAATCGAGGTCCTTGATTTATTCTGCACTTTTGAACCACAGCCTACAGGTAAAAATTAATTTCTCCACTGCATAACGTTGCCCAAACAATGGCCAGACGAAGGGCACTCATGGAACTCTGGGACGTATTTCAAATGCTCTACTTCATTATTCTCGGGATGGCTGCTTCACCCCACTGCCCCCAGCTGAACTTGGCTATAATAACAAGGTTCATTCATCCACCCTAAACATGCCCTTTTCCAATAACTACAGATTCTGCCCCTGTTTCTTCACTGTACTCACATCTCTCCCTGTGGTTCTGGCTGTCAAGGACAATCTAGGAATCTGGAGATAGCCTGGGGGTAATTGAAAGTGGCTGAAACTGCCATACAATGTAATCTGCGGGAGGCCAACGCTGCCTGTCAATGAGGAGCTGACAGAAATTGGACAAATGGGGAGACTTTGTGAATCTGTGGCCAGCTCTCTCTGGTACCCCAAATTCTCAAGTGTACCCTTCCTCCAGAATGCAGACTAGCCAGCTAACAGAGCATGTCTTCAAAATGTGAACCCCAGAACCTATTGGCAGGAATTAAATATAAACTCGCTTTTCCAATAGTCGCTGTTCCAAGCTGGATGTCAAAGCTGTGTGCATCACCATTTGCTTGAGGGTGGTCAGGAGGAATGGAAGTATGGCAAGGTGGGATTGCCTGAGGCTCCAGCCAGTGCCTGACAAACTAGGAGAGATGCTGCCTGATGAAAGAACAGGGACATCTACATACAAAATGCATGTTTCAGAACTGGTAGTAGCTTTCCACCAGCAAGATCCCCCCGTCTATATGAAGTCACAAGGTCTAGGGAGGTAGGAGAGAAGACTAGGGAGGAAGGTTTCCTCCCCTAAACCACCAACACTGGGCCAGCCACCTCCAACAACATCATGCCAGGTTAATTCCATTTCTAGATTGTTAGAGTAACAGACAGAAACGCAGAGACAGAGACACAGAGGGACTGAGACAAAGAGAGAGAAAAGACAGATATAGACATTTATAAGAGAGAGACACAGAGGGAGGGAGGAAGAAGGGTAGAGAGACACAGAAATACAGAGACACAGACAGAGACAGAAAGAGATGGAGAGACAGAGACAGAGGGAGGGAGAAAGGGGGAGAGAGATACAAAGACACAGAGACAGATACTCTACATAGACATAGACAGACGGGGACAGAGAAACAGAGATAAAGACATAGAGAATAAGAAAGCATTTATTCTATGTTTTCATTGTGTGAGACATCATGCAAAACACTAGGGATACAAATAGAAACAAGAAAAGAAAAACTATTCTTGACTTGTCCAAGGTCATACAGGAAACATACAACAGAGGCCACATCAGAGTCCTTTTCTTCTCACTCTAGAATCTATGCTTCTGTCACTGTGCCACATTCTGCCTCATTGTGCAATGGATGGATGTAAAAGAGGTAAATGGAGGTATGACTGAAGGAAACAGTTCCTAGAAATGACAGTTAACCCCAAGCACAGTGGGTTGCATTGGGGAGTTCATTCATGGGATGCCCTAACCCCTAGAAATCTTAGAGCAAAGAGAAGATGCTTATTAGCCTAGTACACCAGGCAGGGATCTCTTGATCGTGCCCAAGAGTCGGAGACCCCTTCTGATTCCCTGATGTAATTGTCTATGTAGCGGCCCTACATGTAATTGCCCACCTATTAATTTCCTTCAAATCTCCCCATCATATACCTTGCTCTCCTGGTCTAGATTCACCTCTGATTTGGGCTGAGTGAAGGATGGTGGTCTGGGTGAGAAAGGGCAAGCAGCCAAAAGATCAGTAGAACAGGGGTTAAAAAGACTTGGGTCCCAAACACCTCTCTTTCTTTGGCTAATGCTGAGCCTTGAGTCAATCAGTCAATCATCCAACAAACATTTATTAAGCATCAGCTATGTGCCAGGCACTGTGCACTGAATGCTGGGGAGGAAAGGACAAGAAAATGGTCATTGCCTCTAAGAGGCTGGCATTGGATCAAGTCACTCATTCCTCTGAACCTCGGGTGATAAAATCCATAGCTTATACTCTGGCCACTTCCCAGGATAGTGTGATCCACTTGCCGTAACTATCCAAAGGGGCTTTGAAAATTCAGTTTCACTGAAATCTAAACTGTAGGGATATTTTAATATCACAAATAACAAATATGGCCAAATTGAAAAATGCCAATTTATCACATGGAAAAATATCACTTCTTAAGGGGATTTAACTATTCCCAAGCTAGGAGTAGTTCAGATGATGGGAGAGGTTGATTGGAGCTACATTTTCAGCACCAAAATCAGCAGCCCTTCCCGATTTGATTTCCAGGGTTTGTTATTGATTTACAAGGTGCTTTTATGCATTCTGTCTCTTGGAATCCCACATCTGGATGCCCCTAAAAGGAAATGGAAACTCTGGAGGTTTCTCAGGCTTATCCAAAGGCAGCCAGTGGCGAAGGCTGGACTAAAGCCCATATCTCTCACCCTCCATCTAGCGCCCTTTCCATTCCTAAATTTACCTCAGGGCATTTTCAAAAGCTGTCTGCCTTTGGTCCAAAGACCATCTCACTGAAAGCATTCTAAATTCCTCCCCTTGGAACTCTTGTTCACAAATGTGATCTTCCTGCCTGCCATAAAAGGATTCATGGTTGAGAAGTCCTGCCGAGCCAAGTGAGAACATTTCCCTGCTGGGCTTGGCTTGGATACAGAGCCAAGGAGGAGAGCCCAAAGCAGAGCATTTCAGAGTGGGAATGGGGCAGTCACTGAGGCTACCCAGTCCAAGCTATTCCTTGAACAGCCTCCTCTTTCCAACAGCCCCAACAATCAGCTTTTACTTGAAAGCCTCCAATGACAGCAAACTCTCTACCTGTTTTGGCAGACTCTTCCAATGCTGAATAACTCTCATCTTTACTTCTTATACCCATTGTTACAGGCTCTGCCCATGTCAGGTCAATCAGAATGACTTCTGAAGGCTCCTTCTTGTACATGACAGCCTTACAAATATTTGAAATCAGCTACTATTGGCCCCTGTACCAATCCGCCTTTCCAAACTAAACTACCCCAGTAGGTGTAGTGGGTAAGAACGGGCCTTAGATTCTGGTGGATTCAAGATAAATCCTGCTTCACACATTTATTAGTTACATAAATCATCTACCTTCTCCCAGCCTCAGTTTCCTCATCTGTAAAATGGGGATAAAAATAGCACCAACTTCACAGGGTTGTTGTGAGGATTAAATTAAATGATGAGCTCTGTCAGCTTTATGGTGCTAGAGTAATGCAATTTAATCAATCATGACAAGGACTAGGCATACCAATTGACACAAAAATATGCTTGGTGTACCAGAGTTATTCTTAAATTCTGAGCCTTTGGCTCAGTGGCTTATCAGATAACAGATGTGCAAGTAGAAAGATCTGGGTTTGAATCCTGCCTCAGAAACTTTATTATTCTGGACAACACAACTCATGTCTTCAGTCTCAGTTTCCTCTTCTGTAAAATAGGCATCATCATGCCACAATACTTTAATGGGGATCAAGTGAGATAATATGTGGAAAGTGCTTTGACAACCTTACAGGGACACATATATGCCAGCTCTTATCACCATTACTATGACCTTTGGCCATGTCCTCTTGTTTGCCCTTCCTCCAACATATGTCCAAATGGAAACCAGTCCTGCTGGTTGCTTGTCCCCAGGGACGCAGCAGGTTCCCACTCCATCTTCCTTCACTTTCTAAGCTCCTATTGGAATTTCCCTTTACTGGCTTCAGCCCTTGGGGAAACCTGGATGCTTATCTGGGATATATTTTTACAAGCTCATTCTCTTTACTTCCATTGTCAGTGATATCAACAGCTGCTGTCAGCTTTGATTATCCTGATAACATGCTCTTGGCCATGTGTCTGGCCTTCCCCGATGAGAGAAGGCAGCTTCTTCAGGCTCGCTGCAAGTTTAATCATGCTCTTCATTTGACTACCTGTCTTACTTTTCCACACACAGACACTAATGGTACCACTCACAATAAATATTGCATTACGACCGAATTTCGTTAAATGGTAATAACAGACATCTATCTCCTTGATGTGACGATATCTAAAGACACTCAGCTCTCTTGGATCTGACCTAATCGCCCCAACCTCCATATTCTGCCTTATCTAATGGCTTAGAAGCTAATGGAAAGAGCCTTAGACTTGGCGCAAAGAAGTCCTTGGTGGTACCATTAACAATCTAAGTGACTTCCTTAAAAAAATCAGTAATGCCTTTGGTTGTTTTATCACATTTACTTCTGAATTGCTTCTCTCCCTACCCCTGGACATAGCTAATGTGACAATTTCTTTTGCTTGCTATGCAGATTTATTACAATGATTTCTTGTTTTTGAGTTGGGATAATGAGAGGAAGACAAAATAAATACTTGTTAATTGAAAAAAATTGGAAAGAAAGAAAAGAAAAGCTAAAATAGAGGGAGAAATAAGTTAAAGCATTCATCATGTTTGACAGTATCTACCCTATTATGTACCCAAAGTCTTCCATCTTTGCCATAAAATGAGGCAAGCATATTTTCCCAGCTCTTCTCATCAATTAAATGTAGTTATTACAATTATACCCGTTGTGTGATTTTTCAGCAATTCGATTCTCTACCTCAGTTTCTTCATTTGTCACATAGTGATTGAACTCAAAGATTATTAAGGTTCCTCCCAGCTCCCAAATTCAAAGAATTTAGAAAAACAACTTAGCTACATGCGTCTTATACATTTTACCCAATTTCAGAAAAGCAGCATATAATTCTGTGTACCTGGCACTGAAATGAGGTCAAGCATATTTTATGCCTCCCTTAGGAATACGAAAGCACTTTGAACTCCTGCAAATCCCCAGGATCAGTGTGGTACAGAATGAAGGGTAAAAGAAAGAGCTTTGGCTTTTGAGGCAAATGATCTTGAATGGTTGAACAGCAGGCTGAGAGTCATTTTTGAGAAGGGATTTGGGCTTATGGATCATGGACTTCTTCACTCTTCTTGTTGATTCTCTGGGCTTCTCCATTTCCTAGCCAAACGATGCCTATTCCTTGTGGTCTCCTCTGACTGTCCAGGTCAACCATGCTCACTCCTTAATTCCTCTTCCAACTCTATCTTTAACTCTCTAGACCTCTCCATGTTCCTCTGCTTTTGGCTTCCGAGCTCCCTTTTATGTGATATCTTTCCTGCATTAGAATATAAGCTCTTTGGGAGGTAGAGATCAGACTGTCTTCCTATTTTCTTGTTCTTGTCTCCTTCACACATAGGACACTAAATAAATGATTGTTAAACTTGAGTGCCTCTGTGTGAGCTTGAGCAAATGCCCTGACTTCCCTGGGCCTTACATTCCTCATCTGTAAAGGGATCAAATGGATTCTCTGTCTTCTAAGGTATAATTGTTGTAATTTTATAATCATATGATTCTAAGATCCATAGGGAAGTGCCACTTAGCTAAGAAAACAAGAGGATATTAGATAAGAAAGTGATGGAGATCACCACCTTTCTGTCATCTTTAGCTTCTTTATAGCTTTTCTTTTCTTCCCTCAGAGCTATTTTACTCCATTTACAATAGAATTGAAGCTCTTGGAGGACATGAACTTGCTCATTTTGGTCTTTATATCCCCAGAATCACTTTAGAATTTAGTCGATGGCAAGCATTTTATACATGCTTGTTAAATTAAAACAAAATGGAAAGTCTCCCACATCCTCAATCTTGTGTGATCTTGGGTGAGTTTGTTTACTTATAAAATGGAGAAACTGTTGTGCCTATCTCATAATGTTGTTAAGGTCAAATGAGCTTGTCTGATAGATAAGCATAGCACTGGAGTATATCAGATTAGATCCAGACAGGTTTTCCTTTACTCACTGACATCTTATCCCAACTACCTTCACTCCACATGGGTACACTCTTCTCTTTCATTATTAGCATCCTTTTCCCAATAGTGAGTCAAATTGGCAAGCTGAGTCTCAAGAGAGAAGCTGCCTATTTTCCTTGAGGTTCCAGGAATAACTTTGAGGAGAGGAGTTTCTAGCACTATCACTCAGAAGCCCCCACTGGCATACTTTATATTAGCCTCGTCAGCCAATCTTCAATTATCTTTCTAATAAATATGTTTAATAAGACAGTATAGAAAAAAAGTAACTACAATCCCAACCCCGTATGTGTGTGCACACATGAATATTCTCTCCACTTAAACACATACAGTCTAGAAGAAGGTTGGAATACAATTTAGCAATTGTAGTAAGACATCTAGAGAGAACGTGGATGAAAGCAGTAATACCCAACTCCTGCTAAGTGGCATTTCTTTCTTTAGTCCATAGTTTTCTTTTATTCTTCTTCAGTGTAAGAGAGTCAGTCATGTTCCACAAGACCATTTCCCCCATTGGGTACGAGTATATCATTCTCCATCAGTCACTGTCCTTGTTCATCACCCTTGTTCAGGGTACCCTGTAGACATATTGTCAGTTAGTGGCTCATTTTTCCTGATCATGTGGTCAATAGAGAAGGGTATAACACTTCCTCTAGGCTTCTTTTTCCTGGTCTTTCAGCCTCTAATAAAGAGACAGGGGTCAACTTTCTCAACATTCTCCTAAACCTAAAGTAATCTACTGCTTGACAATTTTGCTGCTTTGCTAAAACAGCTCCTGAAAGTCTTCCATTATTTAAGCTTCAAAGGGTTGCAGTTGGTTTATCAACTAAACTCTTTTCTTCCTGATCCAGTTAAAGAGAAGCTCCTTACAAACATCATCTAAACCAGTGATGGCAAACCTTTTAGACATTGAGTGCCCAAACTGCAGACTTCATGCCATATGTGAGCCCCCTACCTTACCCCAGACAAGGGAGGGAGGAAGAGCTCCCACTGGGCTGCTGGGAAGAGGGGTGGATCAAGTAGGAAATGTCCTCAGGCAGCGTGGAGATGGGGAAAGGAGTAGCCCACTCTGGCATGCACACCTTAGGTTTACCAACACAGATCTAAACCATCTTGTTCACACATTATAAACTCCATATAATATGTCCCCTCTCACATTTAACACTTTGTAATTGCATTAATTGATGCTGGAATGGAGTCATTGTTCCTGGAAAATTTATGTCACTCTAGTTCCTCTGGCTCCACTAATCATGTGTAACTTTCAAAACTCAAATGTCCTTCTTTGACTATTATTCTCCAAATGTTCTGCTTTCTCTTATTAGAATGTAAGTTCTTCAAAGTCATTGGACTCTGTCATTTTTGTATTCATGTCTTTAGTGCTTAGCACTTAACTTTTTTTCATTCATTCATTCATTCATTCATTCATTCATACTGTATATAAGATACTTCCCCAACTCTAAGATACTCTGTAAAGGTCAGCTATTATTATTTATCATAGCCCAAAGAAATAAGAGGTACAAATGACCCCTTTATGAGAGATATCAACCATCCATCTTACAAATCACTATCGCACTTAAAGTGGAAAAAAGGTTAGGTCCTGGCCAGGTCATGAGTCTTGTTAAAAAACAAGTCACTTGGGATTACAGATTTTCTCCAATAAAATATGAGCAGTATTAGGTAAAAGAAGGCAGAGAGAGAATTAGACAAAATCCCATTCTACTTTCAGTGGATGTTTTCTTCTGCTGAGGAAGAAAGACAAAATATAAAGAGTTCAGGATCCAGGTCTAGGAAAGCACTTGTTATGTCAAATGGAGATCACAGAATTCCTCTTGGGAATCAGCTTTCCTGGCTAGGAAGCAAAGATCCTGCTATCTTCACCTGGGTCTATTTCAGATGTTTCCCATAACCAGGACAGTGAAACAGGGATGTAAGAAGACACTGCATGGATGAACACTGGATGGGGGAGAGAGAACAGGATGGCTTAAAGTCTTTCAATTAAATAAAAAGCAAAGTCACAAAGCTTCTCACTCTCGTTTTACATGACAGACTATAATGGATTGTAGGATCATAGATTGAAGAGCTACAAGAGATGTTCTGTGATAGTGCAATGGATGAACAAACTGACTTCACCAAGATCTCAAAGATATAATGTGATGGTTCTAGGATTTGAATCTAAGTCTGCTGATTCCTTTTTTTTTTAGAGTGTGGGTGTCCTGGATTAGTTATTTTCAGTCATATCTAATCATTTGGTATTTTCTTGGCAGAGACACTGAAATGGTTTACCATCTCCTTCTCTAGCTCATTTTACAGATGAGGAAACTGAGGCAAACATGGCTAAGTTACCCAACTAATAAGTGTCTGAGGGTGTATTTGAACTCATATTCCTGATCGTAGCCCAGCACTCTATCCACTGTGCCACCTAACTACTCTCCTGGAGGACATTTCTTCCCTGACTGGCTTTGAGGTGCTATTGTATGCTCTGAGCCTTTATCCAGGTAAAGACACCCCATGTTTCAAGAACACTGAGATATTAAGAGGTATCCCAGATTTTTCTATGGGCACACAGATAGTCTGTAGCATCCATTGAGCCATCTTTGGTGTTCTTCAGTTGTGTCCAACTCTTTGTGACCTCATATAGAGTTTTCTGGGCAAAGATTTTGGAGTGTTTTTGTTTTTTCCCCATTTCCTTCTCTAGTTCATTTTCTAGATGAAGAAACTGAGGCAAATGTGGTTAACTAACTTGACCATGGTAACACAACTACTAAGTGTCTGAGGCCAGATTTGAACCCAGGTTTTCTTGACACCAGGAGCAGCACTCAATCCATGGAGCCCCCCAGGTGCCTCTTAAGATATCCTACCTTATTATTATTGATTGAATTAAAATCTCAATGAATAATAATAACAGCTAATATTTAAACATACTTTAGGGATGGCAATGGGCTTTCCACATGTTACCTCATTTGGTCTTGGTAACAGTTCTGGAAAGATCTCCAGTAGGAGGCAGCATTCGAGTTTCCTGTGTACTCAGATAGTCCAAGCCATGTCAGCCTTCACACTGGGATTTAGTTTCCTGACTAATTTTTAGTGCCAAACGAGATGCTCTGGGATCCCTGAGGAATCAGAAGGATACCAAGCCATTGTGAGAGGCAGCATTTAGAGTGATTTAGAATTTGCAGCATCCTTTTCAAATGTTATCTCATCTGATCCTTACAGTAACCTTAGGCATTAGATGGTGTCATAATTCTTCTCTAACAGATGGGGAAACCTAGCCCACAGAGGTTATGGGACTTGTCCAGGGTCACACAGCTAGTAAATGTCTGAGGCTAGATTTAAACTCAGATGAACTCTAAACCCAGTGATGCACTCATCAACTGCCTACCTCAGTAGAAATAGAGAGAAAGGAGTCCACAGGGTAAGATTTCAGGGGTGGCAGCCTAAACCCCAGCCCTATATAAGTCACTGCTCTCCAGGAAGTTGATCAAGCCCCCTCCAAGTCTTCTCTTTGATAATAATATTTCACTTCCTATGATTCCCTTAAAGGTTTGCTAAGTGCCTTCTACATTTTATCTAATATGAACTTTACAAGAGCCTCAGGAGGTTGCTGCTATTATTATACCAATTTCACAGTCAAAGATGCTATGGCTCAGAAGTGTTTAGAGACTTGCCCATGGACACCAAGGTAGTGCCTGATGCTGGATTTGAACCCAAATCTTCCTACTTTTTGATCTCAGAAATCAACCTACTACACAATTCTGTCTCTGTCTTGGAAGCTTTGGTGTCCATTAAAATGTTGCCCAGAAGTGCCTTTTTAGGTTGTTACGAGCCACTGACCCAGAGTCAAAAGATACCAGAATCTTTGATCAAGGAAAGTTCCTAGAAGCTGGGGAGTCCAAGCCAGAGCTAGGTGAGCATCGGTCCCTGTGCAGCTTCCCATGTCAAGGAGAGGACCCTCTAGCTTTTGTCAGAATAGCTCCCATGCTGGAGGGAGCACAATTGGAAGTTGTGTCTCTAGAGAAATGCAAAATCCTCTGCTCTGCCAACTCTATGCATAGCTTCTAGACCTGCCTGCAAGACCAAAGTGAATGAGAGGGAGCCCTCTTCTCTATTGGAGTCAAGGATGGATGGATGTCCTGAAAAGGGATGCTAGAAAAGCAAATGGAGCCACTGGTCCTTTGGGGGAGGTCAAAGATGGAGCAAAGGGTCACTGATCATGTTTAGCCTCCTTCACATAGTGCTTTGGGCCAGCCCCAGACTTGTGTGTGTCTGTGTGTAACATGAGCATACACATATGCACCTATATGCACATATATGTATTATGTACAATCATTTACAATATAAAAGAGGGAAAGTTGGGAATAAACACTTAGTAAGCATCTACTATATGCTAGGCTCTGTGCTGAGTCCTTTTTACAATTTTCTTATCTGACACTCATAAAAACTCTGAAAGGTAAGTATTGTTATTATCATCCCCATTTTACAGATTAGGGAACTGAGGCAAACAGGTGAAGTGACTTGCTCAGGAGCGTGCAGGTAGTGAAGTCTGAGGTCCTATTTAAACTCATGTCTTCCTGCCTCCAGATCTGGCACTCCATAGATATCAGGGGAGGAGGCAGCAGTAGTTGGTGAGTTAGAAAAAAAGCTTCATGTAGAAGATGGAGCTTGAAATTTGGAAAGAAGCCACAGGTCCTAAGAGGCAATGTTGAACAGGGAAGGTGCTCCAGGCATGGGAAACAGCCTGTGCAAAGGCACAGAGAGGGGAGAGAGTGTCATGTGTGAGTAGCGGATGTTTCAGGTTGTCTGGATAGTAGATGGTAGGAGTAGAGTAATGGAAGATCATCGTGGAAAGAGAGGTTAGAGCCAACTTTAGAATGTTGGAGTGGGATGTCCAAGCTCTATCTGTGTCCTTGACTCCATCAGTGGTCAATCCCGGCAAACCTCTGCTCGCCTCATCACAATAATCTTTTAAAACATATAAAATGCGATCCATAGGATTATAAAAGAAAGACATTTGATCTAAACACGCCAGAGAAATATTGCAAGGCTTCATCAGCTTAGGCTATAATTCCTGCCTCAGAAAGCTGCTGGTGGAACCTAGAGAATAAAAGGGGCATCCAGGTAGTATGGGTTAAAAGCGGGATTCTAACAGAGGACCTTCGACTCCCCAAACCCCTGGCTCATTTCACTGTAATACGCCATTCCCAGGGGAGCACCTTGGAGCCACGAGGCCGTTCAGGGTCCTCCCTGCCTCCTCAAGCACAGACCGGCTGCCCCATCAAGTGTCATCGCTCCCCCAAGGCCCATCTTCTCGCGATTGCACTCTCTCCTCTGCGAGGCTCCTCTGTTCAGGTTGCGAATGGAGAGACCTTGGCCTCGGCAATGACTCGGGGCTTTTCTGCAATCCTTCACACTTCGAGCAAGCCTTGCCGAGGACTAATGGGAATCGCCTTGTTGGTGGCGTGCAGGCAACGCCTCCTGTCCGTGTTCGCCCGCTTCTCAAAGCACGAGTCCTGGGAAGGAGGGAAGCTGAGGGGAAACGAGAAAAGGGGGGCTGGCAGGGATGCCTGACCGAGCGAAGGGGGGGGGCAGATCAGCTTTAATTCTCACAATCATCCCTGAAAAGGAGGCACAACGTTAAGGCTTACCCAGCCTGGAGGAGGGATAACTGGTAGGAGCTGAGCCCATTTGACCGTTGCAGAACACTGAGTCTTAGAGAAGTGAAGGGTTCACCGAGCTTCACACAGCTGATTAAGCAGCAGAGCCAGATCCCAAATGACTCAAAGGCCACTGATCTTGGAAGTACTGTCTCGCCTGGCTTATTGGATGTGTAGGAAGTCAATGGTGGGAGTGGGTGGGAGAAAGGGAAAGAGGAGGACGGTGTGGAGGGAGGGCAGGGGGAAGGGAGGGGAGAGGGACGGTTCCTGACCATCCGAATAAGCTCCTAAGTCTTGGTTTGGTCCTTTGACTGCATTTTTTTCTTTTTCTTTTTCTTTTTCAACCTTTACCTTCTATCTTAGAAACAATATTAAGGATTGGTTCCAAGGCAGAAGACCTGTAAGGGCTAGACAACATGATTTACCAAGGGTGACACAGATCAGAAGTATCTGAGGCCAAATTTGAACACAGAACCTCCCATCTCTAAGTTTGGCTTTCCATCCACTAAGCCACCCACCTTCCCCAATTGCATTTCCATGTATAGAGAGGGGTATTCAGTTCTCTAACATCTTCCAGAGGATGGTTTTCACTTACCAGGAATGACCTCAAGATTCATTGGTTCAGACTTTAAGGAAGGCAAGTTCTCTGTGACATACAAAACAAGCAGAAGACATAGTGGATAAAGTGATCGACAGTCAGAAAGAATCAGAGATCAGGATTTAAATCCTGGTTAGACATTGATCCTGGATTACTCACTTGTCTTAACTCAACCCCAGTTTCCTCATTAGTAAAATGGGAAAAATAAGAGCATCTGCATCATAGGGTGATATGTGTAAAAAATGAGATATATGTAAAATAACTTTGCAAACTGTCACCTTGTAAATTTTGTCTATCCATCTATCTATCTATCTATCTATCTATCTATCCATCTATCTATCTATCTATCTATCTATCTATCTATCTATCTATCTATCTATCTATCTATCTATGTATCTATGTATCTATGTATCTATCTATCTATCTATCTATCTATCTGTCTGTCTGTCTGTCTGTCTGTCTAAGCATCTGTCTATCTGTCTGCCTATCTATCTTTTCTTTCTATCTATCTCTTTTTAATCTAGCTATCATCTATCTATCTTTCTCTCTATCTTTCTCTCTATGTATCTATCTATCTACTATTATTATATTAATTTAGTTAATCAATGGACATTTGCTAAGGGCCAAGAATTGTTTTAAGCCTTGGATGTATGAATTCAACAATTGAAACAATCCCTTCTCTCAAAGAGTTTTCCCCAGGTCTTTTCTCATAGGATCCCAAGAATGCAGTCAGTGGAAATAGTAGAGGCAAATTCCTAGCCTCCCCAGATTCCCACTCCTTCACTACTAAAGGCTCCCTCTCCCTTTCACTTTTTTCTATGGGTTTACACACCCTGAGATGGATTTTTTTTATCTGACCTGCCTAACAAGTTTCTGCCTTCCTTTATTCCCTGAAAACAAGAGATCTGAAAGTAGACCTTCTCAACGTAAAAGAGACAACAGGCGGCACAATAGGATAGCGTTCTAGAATAGCAGAGAGGGACTATACATGCTTTCTTCCCACATGGTCTGAGATAGAAGTGAACCCCTGACTCCTAGGTTTGGTTTGGTTTGTTTGTTTTTTGGGGTGTCAGGTAGGAGGACCTGAATGATATTCATTTTTCTTTGTCAGCATAACCCCAGGATCTAATCAAGGTAGAAAAGGCAGATTTCCTGGGCTTCTCCAGTCTTAAAATTTGGGGATGTGACCTTTTATCCATAAAATGGAATGCCTAATATCTGTTAAGGAGAGAAGAAAATCTCCCCCGTAGTCTATCCCATTACAACAAGGTGGAGAGCTTGTCTCCATGATGAGATCATTAGCTATTTAAGGGCATGAGTGATTTTTATTTCTTTTTTATTCTGTAAAGAGTAGGAAACATGGTTGGTATGGAGAGAGTAATAGACCTGGAGTGGGGATGCTTGGGATTAAAACGCTAATTTGCTTGTTATATCATAGTGGGATAACTTCCAGTGAAGTGATCATGGTCAAGTCAATTAACTTGTCTGAGTCACAATTTTCCTATCTACAAAGTGGTGATAGTAATATTTGTACCATCTGTATCCTTCACGGGACTGTTGTGAAGGCAGTGCTTTATAAATATTAAAGTGTTATAGAAATGTGAGTCATTATTATTTTCAAGAAGCTCTCATAGCAGAGGGCTAATATTTGTTGATTGTCAATTGTTTCAACCAGTAATTCTATTAAGAATGTTTTGCTTTGTTCTTCTCCCTGACACCAGAACAAAGAATCATAGAATATTAGAATCTCAAGGTAGAGAGAGCCAGGGATGACACTGAGTTTTACCTCCAGTTAGAGAGGACTCTTCTCTTTGCTATCCCCAACAGAAGATTCCTCAGCCCTTTGGGAAGATTTTCATCGAAAGGAAAAGCTACTTCATAAGGTTTCTGTAAGGAAGAAATCAGCCAATACTTGTCAAACACTTATTTAGCAAGCAGTAAACATTAAATAAATGTTTGTTCCATTCCCATCTACTGGGGTATCCCATACCCAAATGCTCCATGAATAGATTCTGGGTGGTTCATGAACTAGATGAGAAAACGACATCCTAATTTCAACATAATTGACTTCATGACTATATAATTCATGCAAACACACATATGTATATGTGTATCTATATGGTGTGTAAAATATATTTATATATATGTATATAATTCTGAGAGGGGATTCATAGACTTTATTATATGCTCAAAAGAACCCATGACTCAAGAAAGGAGTAAGAATCCCTAGATGATGACAAAGTTCTAAATAAGTCTACATGTACCTCTCCATAAGTGTATCTCCTTAAAAATGAATTCATTCTGTAGCTACTCCTGCAGCAGTTTTCCATTCCGTTGATCATCCCTGGTTCATCTATGTGATGTTCAAAGCAAAGTTAAGTAAACAAGTAGTTATTAAGTACCTACTATGCATTGGGCTTTGGGCTAAATTCTGGGGATGCAATGAAAGGCAGGGAGAGTCTATGTCCTCACGGAGTTCAGCATCTAACAGAGGAGACAAGGTGTGGACAGCTTTGCATCCATGGAGTCAATGGGCTATCAGATCTCTGCTGATTATATCACTGGTGGCTCTTGTTTCTGTTTAGCTACCCTGGAGAAGAGGTGGGAAGTATGATTGTTTTCTGTTCTATGGCCAATGGTCAATAGATGAAAACCACAAAAGAATTGGAAATTTTAATGGACTGCACTCCCAATATGAGGCCACAATGTGTCATGGTGCCAAGAAACCTAATATAATTTTAGACTATATTAAGTCCTATATTCAGGACTAGGAAGGTGAAAATCCGGCTGTGTACTGTCCTACTTGGATCACATGGAATCTAAGGGGTTCAGTTGTGTGAGGCCTTTTTGGGGGAGGACATAAACAAGCTATGGAGCTTTCAGGGCAGGCATTTCTAACCTAGTTTGTGTCCTGGATCTATTTTGGAAGTCTGGTGAAGTTTAAGGGTCCCTTCTTAAAATGAAGCTTTTAAATGCATGAAATAAAAGACAAAAAAAGAAAGATAACTATATTGAAATAGTTATATGTATATTTTTGTATTGAGTATATATGACATGTGTACTTATGTCATATATATCACATGTATGTATATATGCACCATGCATATATACACATGTATGTATATCTGTAAATATGTTTTTATATCAAATACTCTTGGGGTAGATGAAGAACCTAAAGGACCTGGAGGGTTATAGATCTGAAGCTTGAGCTGCTCCCCAGCTCTAGTCTCCTGCTTCAGCTGCTATTCCATCTCAAGGTTGGCTCAAAAAGTGTAGCCCCATCTCTGCTGCCCTCACAACCAACTGCCCTGACAACTGTAGTCCTCTCCCACTCCTGCTGTTGGAACAGTGCTCATCCCCCAAACTCCTGGCACAACAGAAGCCCATCTCATTGCTCAGCACTCCGTGGACTCATGGTAGCCTCATTTCTTCCTAAGAGGGGAAAAGTCCAGTTCCTCTCAGGGACAGCCTCTCCCAGAAACCCCTGGCCAGATGTCAATCCTTTCTCCCTAGACTGTTATAGAAGCATGACTGGGAGAGTGAGGGGTCAGAAGACCATGTTAGACATGAATCACTTAAAGGCACTTAAGGCTATTTAGTCTGGAGAAGAAAAGTCTTCAGGGTAAATATGGAAGCTGTCTTCCATGATTGGAAATCCTATTATGCGGACTAAGACTAATGATGGATAATAAAAAGGAGGAATAGGAGGAAGAACTCAATGATGATGAAGATAAGAATAGCTAGCATCTAAATAATGCTGTGAAGTTTGCCAAATGCTTTCCAAATATCTCATATTATCCTCCCAATGATGCTGGAAGAGAGCTGAGGAAGACTGACAGGGAAACTGAGACAGAGAATAATCAAATGACTTGCCTGGGATTACATGGCTTGTAAATGCCTCAGGTTAGCTTAGAATTCAGGTCTTTCTAATTAAAAATTAGGCTGATTTTGCTTGTTTCCAGAAGGAAGAGCAAGGAACAATGGGAGAAAATAAAAGATGGATTGATTTAAAAATTTTAAAATTAGAATAGCATACTTGAGAAGGAGACCAGAAAGTCCCTCCTAGAGGTGAGCAGCCACCTACCAGGAATATTTGTCAAGGGGATTTGGGTTCAGATAGAGTTTGAATCCCTTTCTAACTCTCTATAATTCCATGATATCAAGGGTTTACACAGCTCATATTCTATGTACTCCAGCTTAGCTGCAATTTCGACCTTAGTCACTGGCCAAAGACTGGGCTGGGAAATCAGGAGATAGACTCTGATCCTTCTTCATTGTGTCCATCTTGGCTGATGCCTGGCATATAGGACCCAGCCAGGTGGGACCACAGTCCTCAGATAACATCCTCTCAATTTGACCTGTACTAATGCTGGGGAGGAATGTGACTGCATTTTCTAAGAGAGCCAGGAGAGAGTTTCTGCAAATCTTTTACACTTGGTGAGTTCACTTGACATTCGAAGCTCTATATGTGGGTTGTTACTGGCACGTAGCAACGGCAGCCTCTCCTCCACTGCTAGCATGTAATTAAATGCTTTGTGAAGCATTTGGGGACATTCAGTTATGTGAAAAAAATTATAGAAATGGAGGTTGTTTTTGCCTTTGTTCTTTGAAGCAAAGTAGTAGGATTTTTACTTCGACAGGAATTTTCTTTTCAGGTAGGCTTTGTCTTTGGGGATGCTGGAGTTTTACCATTTTAATATGATGTTTTGGAAGAAGGAATTTAAAATATACTAGAGATGTTTCACCCACTGAATATCTTAAGATATGCAAATAGGGAAATAGAAAAAATGCCAAGTATTAACCAGGTCCTTTTCCCCATTTTCTGGCATCACATGGACTATGTCTGTTTCCTCCTCTTAAAAAAAAAATGAAAAAGGATAAGAACTAGACCTGTGATCTCAGTGGCATAGGCAACTCCCACATGAGGCAATTCCTTCTACCAATAAAGGTCAGTACCTTCTGGGCAATTTAGGCTTGCCTGCAACACTGAGAGATGAAGTAGATCCCACAACCAGTACAGGTCAAAAGCCAAGCTTGAACCCAAGTATTCCTGGGTATGAGACCAGCTCCCCCTCCCACTTCATTCCAATGACTCTTAAAACCGATGTAAAAGAAGGTAGAACTAAAATTGGGTTCTTTTTGGTATTCTGAATCCCTCTGGCAGTCTTGTGAAGTCTGTGATCCCTTCTCAGAATCCTGTTCTCAAGTGCATAAAATATACACATATGGCGAGTTTTATACAATATAAAAACAAAATATATCAAATTTATTTGAAAATAAAATTCATAGGATTATGAAGGAAAGCAAAGTATTGAAATCTAGTCATCAAAATATTACTTCCTAGTTCACAGTCCTCAGGTGAGGAATTCCTGATTAATCAATCGAGGCAGGTTGATGGTGCAGTATATAGAGAGCCAGTTTTGGAGTCAGGAAAACTCATTTTTTATGAGTTCAAATCTGGCCTCTGACACTTACTAACTGTGTGACCCTGGGCAAGTCACTTAACTCTGTTTACCTCTGTTTTCACAACTATAAAATGAGCTGGAGAAGGAAATGGCCAACCACTCCAGAAACTTTGCAAAGAAATTGTTAAAATATGGTCACAAAGAGTCAGACATGACTTAAATGACTGAAAAACAACAGTTATTCAATTGTCTCGAAAGTCTTTTCCAGCTCCAATAATTTAGGATCCTCTGTGCCAACAAGAGACTTATTAGGTCTTGGCAATTCTATCTATAGATTCCAAACTGAAAAGGAAAGAAAAAGAATTGTTCCTTTGTCCTTATAGAAAGAATATCATTGATGCCCTTCCTGTTCTTCTAAATTCATTGTGTTTGCACAGTGCCTGGAATGCACCTTCTCCCACTACTTACAAGGGCTTTTGTTTGTTTGTTTGTTTCTAAAATAAATATGATATTTATAAGAACCCTGTGAGGGGAGTGTCATTATTATCCCCATTTTACAGTTGAGGAAATTGAGGCAAACAGAGATTAAGTCACCCAAGTGCTACTTCTCATGCAAAAATTTTCCTGATGCTCCTAGTTTCTGGTGTTTTCTTTCTTCACAAAGGGTCCTGAAAATACATATCCCATTCACTCCACTAGAATGTAAGATCCTTGGTGAGAGAGTCTTTTTCATTTTGTCTTTATATGCCCTTACTCTTGTACATGGTTAGTAAATAGTAGGTTTTGTTGTGGTCATTTCATTGGTTTGGATTTCATTGGCTTGGCTTGAGTTAGATTGGATTGGATTATTGGATTTCCTTCCTTGTGATATTCAGAATTCTTTAGCCAGAAAGAGAATCTTTACATATGCTTTACATATTTAGATCAGATATTTTCCTAGCAAGACTGTATTCACGACCACCCCCCAAATCCCACCCTTGACTTGAAGGTTCTGTTCACATTTTGTTAATATGAAGAATTTGGGCAGCTGTTTACTATATGTTTTAACTACAAACATTATTATGATTACTTAAAATCTCTGCTTTATTCTTCAGAAAGGGATAATCTGGTGAACCAACACCCCAGAAAGAGAGAAGTCAGAGCTTTATGAGTGTGGGCCATCAATTCACATCCATTGCCTTTGATGGGGACAATTTGAGCCACTCTCCCAGGTATAGGATGCAAACAAAGGCACTGCCCACTTGGCAGCATGCAATCAAAAGCACAGTCATCAATGTTCCAAGAATTTGAAGTGAAGTAAACAAAGGGCCAGCCTCCGCTCTGCCACAGGAGGTCTAGGACTCAATCCACCATCAAGCCTTAATCATGCCCATTACACCAGTTGGGTATATATTACATAATGCAATCATTCCCCTGCTGGGCACATTGCTCTATCTCTTAATAATATTCCCCTCCACATGGGCAGTACCCAAATTGTCCAACCCATTTATGGTGGAAAAACCGATCCTACTGGCGATGACATCTCAGTCTCAGACACTATTGGAGTTAAAACAAATTTTTCCCATAGCTAAAACTTTTAGGAATTGTTGGGAGAATGAAGATGTGGAGGGAGGATGCTTTCCTTTCCTTACTGAGTCTTACTTAAAATGAGGTCATATTTGATCTTGCTTGCTGGTATTTCCCCTTCCACTCCACAAGAAGAGTTGAATTATAAAAGGCAAAGTGTCATGGTGGGTAGAATGTTAAATAGAAGAGTTAGTTAACCCTAAATTCAAATCTCACCTTTGACACTTACAACCTTTCTGACCCTGGTCACGAACACCATCCCACCATTTTACTTGACTTTTCTGACTTTCAGTTCCCTTAGAAGTGAAATGAAGGCAATAATGGTACCCATTGAATGGTTCTTCATAGGGCTGTTGTGAAGCGCAAAGAATGTAAGAGAGGGAAGGTGCTTAACAATCAGGAACCAATATTTACTGAGTAATCTTAGAGAAGAAATTATTTGCATGGTAATATATGTATAACCCAGATCATATTGCTTGTGATCTCTAGGAAGGGGGTGGAAAGGGAAGAATTAAGGAAGACAATTTAGATCTTATAATTTTGGAAAATGTGTGTTAAAATTATTACATATAATTAAAAAATAAAATATTTTTAAAATTTTAAAGAAAATAAAAAAAAGAAAAATACTACCTTTGCACATACACACACAAAAGAAGAAACGAGAAAATGCAACTCTCTCTCCTTTGTTCAAGTAGGTGACCTTTGGGTGGGTATTTTGCTTACACACTCAGACTTGATGAGGCATTTCATCATTCCTTCATTTTGTAGAACCACTCTTTAGATACTTGGTTAGAAGAGATGGATCACTGGAGAAAAGAAAGAGAAGGAATCGATTTGGAAATGAGGGTGAGCAAAAACCTAAGCTATTAGTAAGATCATGTTTTAATGTGTTACATATAATCTTGGTTATTATTGTCTGATCCATTCCATGTACTTGAACCTTAGTCTAGAAAAGAAGGCAGATATGATGAAATGATCATGGCATTCTGTGAGGAGGGTTACCCTGTATCCCTCTGGCAAATTTCATTCTTTTTATTTGGAACCTAAAAGTCCAGATCACAGGTCAGATCCCAATGCTTATTGGCATGGGAGCTTTGACCTACTGTTTCTGGCCTGGTCCATTCGTCTCTTCCTTTGAAGCTTGGCTGCCCTGTGTTCCCAAGAGTTCCCCATATAGCTATGGGATATCTGAAAGACCTGGGCCATCATAGGCTATTATTTTAATTGTCTATGATTTTATAATATAGTAAGAAAGATTGAATGTGTCTATAATTCATAAAGGAATATGAAAAGTATATAAGTAGGATGAGTTCCTATTTAGTTCCAGAGTTCATAAGAATAAAAGATCTCCTTTGATTGGGGATGAGAAGAAATGACAAAGTATTTACTAAGTACATACTTAGTTAATTTTGTGCCACACTAAGTGCTAGAGATTAAAAAGAAAAATGATCAGGATGGTGCATATGGTCAAGGAACTAAAAATTTAATGCATATAAAAAAACTAAAAACATGGAGGAGGTTGTGGGCAAGAAGGTGTGTTTGCACATAGGAAGTCATAGTGATGTTGAGTGACACAAGAGGGCTAAAAATTGCCTATCCCTCTTTGGGGGGGGGTTCTAACTGGTGACCAGTCCCAGAGAAAGAGATGGAAAACTAGGGAGACTGGGGTTGGAGAGTTAGGAGAAAGATGGCTGAAATTGCGATTGCAGTGTGGTGGGTCTCGGTCCAGCGAAATACATCAAACTCACCCATCATGAGAAGACAGGCCCAGGTTGTGAGGTGGATGACACAGTCAGAGACTGAGGCTGGAGTGCCCATTGCCATGCAGTCCATAAAAGGCCAGAGTGGCCACTCTTGGACAGAGGCGAGTATCAGAGAAAACTCCATTGAGGAAATGGCTTTTGGAAGTGGCTTTGAATGATGTGGGATGGAGACGGGAAATGAGTAAAAAGGGAAGTAAACCTGTAGGTTTGGAAATCACAGAGCACAGCTTATATGCATTTTGAAAAGAGAAATGATCTGGAGAGGAGCCCAAGCCAAGGCCAGTGTAATGTTCAAACAATGTGTTTATTCGGGAGTGAAGAACATAATATTTTTAACCTAGTTATTTGGATGGAAATTAAAATCCTTCCTTATTGCTTTACAAATTGGATTGGACAAATATGATCTTTTCCACTGGCTAATGAACAGGCCACAGGACCAATAATAAAACTGAGATAAGGGAAGGGACCTAGAAAAGTCATAGAGCCTGGTTATAGCTTTGATTTTGTTTTCAATTCAATGAGCACCAGAACAGGAGGCTGGGATTTCTCAGTGTGATCTCCATGAAATTCTATCCAATATGCCCTTGACATGTGGCCACTCAGCATCTTCTTGAAGACGTTCAGTGACAGGGTCCTCACCAGCAGGTAAGGCAGGCAGCTGATTATGATGGAGGATAGCATTAAGAGTAAAGCAGTGGTCCATAATATTGAGTCAATATTAGCTTATCTGTAACTCCCATTCCTTTCTTCTGCTTCTTCCTTCTGGGGACAGACAGAACCAATCTAATATTGTAATGGAGCTGGACAAGTTCCCACTCCTCTCTGCTCCAAATATTTTCTTTTGTAAAAGAAAGAAGTTGATTAAAATCAGCAGTGTCAAATTCAAATAGAAACAAGGGCTTCTAAATCATGCATAATGATCCTGGGGCCCCGCGTTGTTGTAGTTTTCAAGTATAATATTACCTGTGCTTTTACATTTTTAATGATTTCATTAAGTATTGACTAATTACATTTAAACTAGATTTGGGCCCATTCAGGAGTGCTGTGAGCTATAAATAGCTTAAAGCCATGTGTTTGACATCTCTGCTTTAAACAAATTCTATCTAATACTCCTCCTATCTCTAAATCTGTGATCCTATGAACCCTTGAAATATTGGAAGGTAATTAATACATTAATGAGATATTAATTCATCTCTTCTTTAGGTTCACTAGCCTCCATGTCTTCAACTGGCCTTCATGTGGTCTGATTTTGACTCATTTCTCATTGTATACACTATATTTATCTATTCAGAAATGAAGGGATTCATGGCCCATATGTGCCCAAAGCAGAATTTGAACCCAGATCTCCCTAACTTTGAGCCTGGCTTTCTCATCATTATATCAGTTTGTCTTTCTGTATTTGGGAATGTATTAACTAAAATGGGAAATGGTTTCGGGACAAGTGGGTGTAAAGAAGAAAGGTTAGGATATGGAAAATGAAGGATCTCACCTTTTCTAGACCTGCTATAGTAATGGCTAACATTGATTCCTCAAAAGCAGAGAAAGTTGGCCCGGATGTCAAAGGCTGGCAAACTCCTATTCAAATGGGAGCACTTTTTAAAATACAAGAAGAAAGACCATTTCAAAGAATGGACTTTCTCCTTTTCAACGGCAAAGTTAAACATCTCTATAGTTGGGCCTCAGTCCTTTCAGTCCTTTGACTGTAACCCTTCTGAAAGGACACATGAGGCCAGAGAGGGAAAGGAGAAAAGAATCTCGACCTTTAGTCTCTCCTTTGTGCAAGGGCTTTCTCTTTGTCTGTTCATCTGCATGGGGAAATGGGAGAGGCTGAGGGTTTTGACAAACAACAGATCAAATAAAATGAATAAACAAAGAACCCCTGGAAATCACTAAACCCAACTATTGGACAACTAACTGTTCCTTACATGATGCTGAGCCTTCGGAGATTAAAAATGGAGGGGGTGGAAGGCTCATGATGAGCTAGACTGAGTTATACATGTATTATCACCCAAAACAAGTTTCCCTAGTGGTCATTTTTGTAAGTGAATAATCTTATAAAACCAAAGCCCCCAACATATACCCAAATAAACAAGTGAAAAATCATATACTTTCATCAGTATTCTGATTTCATCAGTTCTTTTTCTGAAGGTCGATAGATAACATTCTTTGTCATAAGTCCCTCAGATTTATCCTTGATCATTGTATTGCTGAGAATAGTTAGGTGTATCACAGTTGATCAGTATACAATATTGCTGTTACTGTGCACCATATTCTCCTGGTTCTGCTTATTTCACCCTGAGTCAGTTCATGCAGGGCTTTCCAGCTTTTTCTGAAATCATCCTGTCCATCATTTCTTACAGCATGAGAGTAAACCATCACTGTCATATATCACAATTCTTTTTCAGTCATTCCCCAACTGATGGCCATCCCTTTAATTTCCAGTTCTTTGCTACCACAAAAGAGCCATTACAGATATTTTTGTCCAAGGAGGTCCTTTTCCCTTTATATGGTTCACTTTGGGATACAGACTCAGTAGTGGTATGACTGGATCAAAGAATATGCATTGCCCTTTGGTCATAATTACAAATTGCCCTCCAGAATGGTTGGATCAGCTCACAACTTGACCAGCAATGGATTAGTGTCTCAAATTTGCCACATCCCCTCCAGCATTTATCACTTTGCTCCATCCTTGTATTGGCCAATCTGAGAGGTGGGAAGTGGTACCTCAGAGTGGCTTTAATTTGTGTTTCTCTAATCAAAAGGGATTTAGAGCATTTTTATATGATTATTGATAGCTTTGATTTCTTCAGCTGAAAACTGCTTATTTATAGAAGTTCCATTTAAAATCACTCTAGACAATATACAATATTTGGCAATCTATTTAGCAAGAAAAACAGGAATTATATGAACATGATTACAAAACACTTTTCACACAAATTAAGTTAGATCTAAACAAATGGAAAACATGAATTGTTCATGGGTAGGCAGAGCTAATTTAATAAAAACAACAGTCCTACATAAAGTAATTTACTTATTCTGTGCCATACCAATCAAACTATTGACAAAATGTAATTGAACTAGAAAAAATAATATAAAACTCATCCAGAACAACAAAAGAATATCAAGGGAACTAATAAAAAAATGTGGAGGATGGTGGCTAGCAGTACTAGATCTTAAACTGTATTATCAATCTGTGGTCATCAAAACAATCTTGTATTGGCTAAGAGATAGAAGTTTGGATCAATGGAATCCATCCATTAGGGGCAAATGAGCCCACTGTTTGATAAATCTGAAAATACCAGTTTTTGGAATAAGAACTCAGTATTTGACAAAAACTTCTGGGAAAATTGGAAAATCATATGGCAAAAGGAGTGGGCTCTTTTCTCTCCCTCTCCTCTCCTCCCGGATATCTAATGAGCTGACTTATATTGTAGTTTCTACCTCCCCCATACATCTTACTCTGTCCACTTCTTTCTACTTATAGTCACCATCCTAATTTAGACCCCTCTGTATTTGAGGGGTTCTTTATTTGTATTAGAGGGGTTAAGATTTTCAGTATAGATAGGGGAAAAGAGAGGAGAACCTCCCTTCTCAAAGTGAGGTTCAGGGGAGACAGCTGATGTTTAGGGTTGGCTCAGAGAGAGAAGAGGGGTTTTCTTCTTAGCTAAGGCAGCCCTCCAAGATTTGCTCTTGTTCCTCTTGTTACCCCTCCACTACTTGAGACCAAAGGGACTCCCCTTGATTTGTTCATACACACAGCTTAGGGAAAAGTTATCTATTTTAATGTCAGCTCAATCAAGGTAATACAAAGGAATAACTAGTAGGGAAAGAATGGGAGAGGAAAATGGTGAAAAGGGGGTCCCTGTCTCTATCTAAAACTCTTTTCCTCCCTCCTCAAGTTTGGGGGAACTCAGGCCTTCACAACCTGAGCCCCCTGAGAGAAAGTCAGGTTGACTCCCTGGGTTTGGCCCCTTGGCCACAGTTCAGACTCAGTGCAACAGGAGCTGAAGTAAAGTCGGACAGAGATTTAAAATATCTTTCTCAGGTTTCCTCTTCAATAGTCTTTTCAATTGGGAAATGTTGGGGGGAAAGATTTCCAGTCACCAACAGGAAAACTGGGTAACCCTCAGAAGAAAGTCTTTTTCCATCTTCTCTCTTCAGCTTCTCAAGATTGAGAGACCAACTCCTCTCCCAGCCAGAATCTCCTCCTCCTCCAGATCCAAACTCCTGGGGCCCCTCCCTTGTTGAGGTAATCAGTTCCACACACTCTTCAACCTGGCACTTTTCTTATGTGCCAGCCTCTGTCACATCTCTCACCTCTGGCCTAGACCTTTGCCCCAGCATCCTAACTGGCTTCCCTGTCTCCAGTCTCTCCCTACTTTAATCCATGTTCTATATGACTTCCAAATGTACATGTGGATTTGGGATTCGTATAAATCTAGAAGGGAGCCAAAACATGAATTTTAGTCATGCACCTTAATTTTATGAAAAGGACATGACTAGACTGGAAAAGGAAGATGCACTCCAAGTATCAGAAACAGACTTTGAAACCATACCCTGTGATTCCCTAGACAGGGCTTTTTGTATTCAGTTTCCTCCTTATTCCTAAAATCCAGATCTGACCTCATGACTCACCTGCTCAAGAAGCCTCAGGTGCCCCCTATTATCTCTGGTATCAACCATTAATTCTTCTGATTGACATGGAAAACATACCACAGCCTAGATCCAATCTCTCTCCCAGAGCTGATTACACATGACTCATCCTTCCCACTCTCTACCCTAAGCCCTTTCATTCAAGTCAAACTGACCTGCTTGCTGTTCCCTGACTTGCCATCCAGTCTTCCTCCTCCCTGCCTCAGGCTCTTCCCCAATGCTAGAATCCTCCTGCTTTTTGCTTCTCCCTCTCCGAAGTCCACACTCCCTCTCAGCTCCTCATGAATGTTGCCTCCCTTTAGCCCTGAGGTCCTTCCCCATTCTGCAAGTGTTCCTCCTAGCTTCTAGTTGCTCTACATATATTTTTCATATTTACATTTTGGGGGCATATTTCCTATATCCCATTTCCTATAGGATGTAAGCTCTTTGATCAAATAATACATACCATTATTATTAACAAAAGCTACCATTTATAGAGCATTTCTGAGTTTCAGATATTAACTCATTTGATTTTCCCAATAACTCTGGGATGTAGAAGCTGAGATTATTCCTAGTAGATGAGGACAGGGAAGCTAAGTGGCTCAGTGGATAGCTAGAGAGCCTGGAGGGAGGAAGATTTGAATTTAAATATGGTCTCAGGAACTTACTGGCTATGTTTCTCTGGGCAAATCCTATTACCCTGTTTGCCTCAGTTTCCTCATCTTAAAAATGAGCTGGAGAAGGAAATGGCAAACCTCTCTAGCATCTCTGCCAAGAACATTCCAAATGGGATCATAAAAAGTTAAACGTGATGGAAACAACTGAACAACAACAAAATATGAGGAAACTGAGGCTGAGTGACTTGCCCAGAGTCACACATCAATGATTTAATCCAGGATTCAATCTCAAGTCTTCTTGACTCCAAGACCCCACTAGCCACTGCATGGCCTTCTTGTCTCTTTGAGACCAGCTGCTGCTTCCTTTTGGCCTTTTGGCCAAGACAAGTTCCTGGCACATCTGTCAGTCCTTGATAAAAGCCCATTTTTCATGACTGGGTTCCATCCCCAGCGCAGAGTGCAGCTCCTTGAATAAAGAGGGCTTAATAAGTGCTTGCAGTGGGAGTGGGGGATGCGATGGTGTTAGGCTGTCCTGAACTTGGCAGCCAATTGGAATTGGGGTCTGGCAATAAGGTGGATCTAAGAGCTGAGAATGACTCAGAAATTTCCAAGCTTGGTGGTTTTTTCAACTATATTCCAGGAAATTCTCAGAGTATGTCATTGGACCACACATGCCGCTATATGGATGCCAAGGATTTCAGTCTAATTAATCAATTTAACTTTCATTAAGCACCTGCTATGGCGAAGGCTCTAAATCAAGCATTGGGGGCTAAAGGGGTGGATGAGCTAAGACTGCCCCCGAGAAGCTAATTCTCCAGCAAGGACGAGGAGAAAAGATACCAGTAACTGCAGGCTGGGGCTCAAGAAGAGGGGCCACTGTTCTATCCGAGTGGGGGAATAGGAATAGGAAGAACAGATTCTACAGGAAGTGGAAGCAAGAAGACTTCCTGAAGAAGGCAGAGAGATGACATGGCCAGAGAGTGGATAACCTGAAATCCAACCTTCTTTTTACAGATGTGGCCCAGGAAAATTAAGTGCCTTACCACAGACACACTATAAATGTCCAAGGTGGGATTTGAACCCAAGTCTTCCTGACTCCCAGCCCAGCTTTCTACCCATTTTGCTCTACTAAAGAGCTAGATTTAAGAGAGGGTCACTGCTCATTCTCATGACCATAGAGGCAGAACAGGAAATATGCTGGCCAGAGCTAAGCAGGAGCCTGAATTTCTTCTCTCTGGAAAAGCTCCCTAGTTTCCAGATGAGACTCCTACATGGTCCGACCAATGAACATATGTAATATCTCACCATGTCTCTGAGGGAAAGCCCCAGAGAGCTGCAGATGTATTTACCTCCTTATGCTGACTCTCCTTTGTCTTCATACCATCCTTGCTCTCCAAGAGAAAAGGCTTATAATGTGCTCTTAGAACTTTGTGTCCCACAGAAGAATAACAAGGCAAATCTTGGGTAAAATGGGTTCACCTCTTTGGAGGGGGAAACAAGGCCTCCCAGATTTTCTCATCGCACATCGCTAATAATGAAACTCCTGGCATTGTTCGCCCTTCTAGCAAGTTGGAACCACTTGGAATTGAATATGTCAATTAGGAGATCAGCTGGTAAGTGGTCATTGAAAACCAGGTGCTTTGCTCCCTCCAATTGCTTGTCCACATCGCTGGGGCTTCTGGGGCCATCTGCATCAGGGCTGCTAATTAGAGAGGAGGCTTCATTCAAGAGAGGCTGAATGTTGTTGATCTGGAGAGAAGCAAGAAATAGAGGATCTGACCCAGGCCTTTTCCAGGGAAAGAGAAGGGGAAAGATTGGGGGAAAGCAGCAGGATAAATAGAGCCTTGAGGGAAGATCGATGTTTTTCTTTTTGGTTTTTGTTTTGTTTTTGCTGCCTCCATACAATGGTCCAGCTGGATTCTATGATCATTTCCTGGAACATAGTTCAAGAAATTGCCAAGATGGGAAATTCCAGGCATTCTCAGCTCTTCCATCTATCCTTCCATGACCCCAATCAGTTGAGGAGTTCAGTGTAAGCTAACCCCATTACATCCACCACATCCCACCGCCATTGTCCTGAGGACATTTATTTTTTCCTTTCTCTTTCCCCTTCCCTTCTCTCACTCCCTCAAAGAAAGGATGCACATGTGTGAGGATTCTTTTTCCTTCTTTGCCTCTCCAGCACTCAGAATAATATCTGAAATAGAGCCAGTCCTTATTGTACAAGTTTGTTAAATTAAATTGAATGTATAGAGGGCAACGCAGCAAGGCACTGTGAAGTGCTCAGGGCGTGTTGGAGCACAAAGGACAATACGGCCACCCAATGCAGCTGAGGAAGTCTCCAGGTGTAAGGACTTTTTGTGCCACTGGACCCAGGCTTCCAACGCCAAGAGAGGGACTGTCTCTGTGCATCGACTTTTCCACTTGAATCTCCTTCACGCACAAGTGTCTTTGTGCACACTCATCTAAGCACCATAGATGACAACCGTCATCCTCGGTTACCAAGAGACTACCACTATAAAGCAGGTCATCGGGGAGGGCCACTTCCCCTTCCACATATTTCACACAATTCCCCTTCATGCAATCTACACTTGAAACAAGCTCATCACTGCCCCTGGCATTCTCTCCCCTGTTCGCTTAGGGGATGCCCCAGTACTGGAATGGCTTCGCTCCTCAGATCTGCCTCTTAGAAAGGAAATCCTTCACTTCCTCCAAGGTTTATCTGCAGTGCACCATTCCAGGGGAACTTTTTCCAAGAGCTGGGAAAATTCTCCCCCTCTCCAACCCTGCTGTGTTCCTCTCTGTGCCCAGCAGAAGAGAAACTCCTTGAAGATCGGACTATTTTTCAGATTATGTTTTTCTGTCCTTGGCATATAATAGATCCCTCATGAACATACTAGCAAAAGAAGACGGTTCCTTCATTTACCTAAGTGGGTTAGTGCAATGCGTGCACAAGACTTGTACAGAATAGGAAATGGTAAATATTTGTTCTTTGTGGTTGGCTGATTAATTGTGTTGGCTCTGGGCTCCTGCCCAGATGTCGGGCTCGGCCCCTGAGACACAAAGGGACTGGGATGGTTCCTGGTACAAGCTTTGGGGGCGCTGTTGACTCACCATTCCATGGGCACTGAGATGACGGAAGATGCTAACTCGGTCCTTGCAAAGGACCTCTAGGAGGTTAGGCATCACCCATAACACCCAAAGGCTGCTTCGTCTTTTGCTCGGTTCCTCACCTTTTTCCTTTGGCTCCTGGACACCCACCTTTGGGTATGTTATCTGTGACAGTGGCAAATGCCTGTCTGGGGCAGTCATCTTGCCCTCCTTAATCAATTCCATTCAGGGTCACGCATCGAGCTTTTGAAAGGATTTTCTATGTGCAGGATATCGCATTGAGGCTTTGGGGACCAGAGTCGGGCACAGGGAGGAAGAGTGCGGAAATCTCTGGGCTTGGATTCAAGGATTCACACATTTGATCATTCAGAATAATCCCCTCCTTTAACAGATGAGCCCCAGAGGGCCGGGTGCATCCGGCGACTTGTCTTGTCTCACAAGGAGTCAGGAAGAGGATTTTTGGTGAGGCCCTTTGACTCCCAATCAATTCTATTGATTTTCATCTTATTTCAAGGCTCAGTTTACCTGCTGACTGGCCACTGGCTACCTCTGGGATCCTAGATGAGTGCCTTGTCTCTGGTCCTCAATTCTTCATCTCTAACATGGAGGAGGCTTGACAACATGACCTCTAAGCCCTGCTCCAGGCCTAAATGGATGAAACCATTAAAAAAACCCTTGCCATCAGTGAGTTTATATTCTACTTCATCTGGAAAATGGGGCTAATAATATGCTTCTTTCCCAGGCCTACGGCAAGGATCAAATGAGAAAAGCATTTGCGAGCCCTAAGGGACCATGGAAAAGCTGGCTACACTTGGTTGCCATATTGTAATCCTCCATTTGCCTCATCTCTTTTTTCTAGTTAGGCCTAGTCCAAGTTTAGGTCTTCCTGGGAATTTCTGAGATAAAGTTTGGGGTCAAATCTATAGCTGAGTGAGACTTTGGTGGAGATCTTGACAAACCCCTTTATTTTACAGAGGAGAAACTGAGGTTGACAGAGGATCCAAGATCACACAGGGAGCAAGTGACATGGAGGGAGAGAGAAGAGGGAACAGACATTTATTGAGTACCTAATAAGAGCTTTGTTAGGCAGTTATCATTCCACTTCAAAGAGAAGGGGCCTGAAGTGAATGGAGTAAAGTGACTTGCCCAGGGAGACACAGCTATAGTAAATGGCCAAGGCTGGAAGTGGCCTAGAATGCAATCGGAGGTCTTCAAAATCCAAATCTCGCATTTTCTGTCCTCCATTTACATGAAACTGTGTAGCATAATATCTGGTTTACCTAACAGAATCCAAAATTTCCAGGGATCATTTTATGGTCCCTGATTTTTCTTATCCTTCCTATGGCCTAACTTTTGGCCATTTCAGAGGCAAGGAGTCGTTCTACACAAACAAGCCCAGGAGGAGATATCCTCAACCAATTTTATTTCTGACCAGCAGCTCAGGCAAGAGCTTTGACAGAGAAGGAATTTGAAATGGAGGAATAAAATGCATTCTTTTAGTCTAGTTTCATAAAATATTAACACTCAAAGGGTCTTAGATATTCCTCAATTCAATCTTTTGCGTGATGGTCTTAATTCACTCTAGAACCATGTTGGTGAACCTATGGTAAGCATGCCAGAGTGTGCCAAAGGGGGCTTCTCCCTTTCCCTTCTCCACACGTGCCTGAGGATTTCTCAAATCACTGGCTACTCTGCCCAGCAGCCCAATGGGAGCACTTTCTCCCTCCCTTAACTGGGGTAGGAGTCAGGGGTTCTTACTAATATGTGAAGTGAGGGTTGCCCTTTGGGCACTTGGTCTCCAAAAGGTTTTCCATCACTGCCCTAGTATATCCATGACATATAGTTATCTAGACTTTGAATGAAAACTTTTTTTTAAACCTTTATGTTCCATCTTGGAGTCAATACTGTGTTTTAGCTCCAAGGCAGAAGAATGGTAAGGGCTATGCAATGGGGGTTAAGTGACTTGCCTGGGGTCATACAGCTGGGCAGTGTCTGAGGCCAAATTTGAACCCAGAACCTCCCGATTCTAGGCCTGACTCTTAATCCACTGAGCCACGCAGCTGCCCCCAACTAGATGCAAACTTTTAAGGCTAGGGAATTCATTATGGACTTAAGTAGCCCATCCTATTTTGTTAAGAGTTTTGTTGTTTTTTCAGAGCTTTTCAAGATGAAAGCAATGTGGTATAATTGGGTAGTAAGGATCCCACATTTGGAAACAGAAGCTTAAGTTCTGCTTCTTACTTTTCTTAAACTAAAACTTACCTAAACTTAGTTTCCTCACTTGTAAGAGTAGGGGGTTGGACTAGACTTAGATGTCCCTTTCAGTTCTAAAGATTAGATTCTATTCATTATCCCCATCATTTAAGCTTTCCTTGTTCTTCCTTAAAATAGAAAAGGATAGATCAGTTGATGAGAAATAGTTGATGAAAGGGTTATTCTAGACTCTCTCCTTTGGGCCCTTTTATGCCCAGAAAGAATGCTAAGGGTTACCACCTGCACATCTCTATCACTTTCCATCCATCCATCTTAATTTCATGCTACCTGTGCAACACGGGACAAGTCATATCATTGAGCATCAATGTCTTTATCTGTAGAATGTGGGAGTTTGGACTTCATGGCTTCCCATTCTGAACCTATGGCCTTGGCTGCCATGCTCCAGGAGATGAAGTCTCCCCACATGCTTGCAATGGAATGATGTCCAGGAGGAAGATTTCAGATAATTTGGAGACCAAGAAGCTGGGTGTAGCTCACTATAATCTGGATGGAAGCCAATGAAGATATAGGGAATTCTAATTTGGAAGTATTCTTCCCGATTTTCTGTTAAGGAGCATGTGCTTAATATGTGGAGAGAGGGACACACACACACACACACAGATGGAGAGAGAGACAGAGAGAGACAGAGAGAGAGAGAGAGATAGATAGATAGATAGATAGATAGAGAGAGAGAGATAGAGAGAGAGAGAGAGAGAGAGAGAGAGAGAGAGAGAGAGAGAGAGAGAGAGAGAGAGAGAGAGGGAGAGAGAGAGAGAGAGAGAGGGAGAGAGAGACAGAAGGAGAGGGAGAGAGAGAAGTACGCCCTTTCTCCTTGCCCATGGTGGGGTCCACTCATCTGTAACATCCACTCACTCCAAAGGAAATAAAATCAACTTATCTTTATTGAAAGATGAAACTCATTAGGAAAGTAGCAACAACAAATAAGCAGTTTTAATGGTGATTAGATTAGTATTGGTCTGCAAGGAGGCTTGAGGCAGAAGAATGGAAAAAAGTGGAGAGGGGATAAATCTTCAAAGTCAAGTGAAGCAGGTCATTAAAATGAGCCAGTAAGCCAAGGCAGATAAGACACCAATTGCTGATATCTATCTATCTATCTATCTATCTATCTATCTATCTATCTATCTATCTATCTATCTATGTGTGTGTATGTATGTACATATTCAGCTGAAGGGAGCAGCACCTGGTCCTTTGCAATCTAGTTAGCTGCTGCTGGGGGGACACACATCCACACCCCCTTGGGCACCTCTCAGAAGTTTCCCAAGCTTCCCCACTCCCCCTGGCTTCCCTTTCCCATGGTCCTTCAGTGTGATGTTCAGCTGAGAAAACAAACAAGCAGCACAGGCACAAAGATATTGGACAGAAGACATCCTGCTGGGGAAGATCGTGCTCGCTCCAGAAAGGTTGTTTCTTTGATTTTGTTGGAAATCCGCAATGTGTTCTGATCTGAGCTTTGAAGGAAGCTAAAGATTCTTTTTTCAGGGGCTCAAGTGAGGCCGAGGGGCACTCGAGGCACTCGGGGCATCTGCTGAATGTGCCGGCCTCAGTTCTTGCTTTTCCCCTCTTCACTTGTGGGACGCCATCCTAGCTCAAGGATTCTCTCTCAGCTGGAACACTGTGCCAACCAATCCCTCCTGTTCTCCTGGCCTCAGTGTCTCTCTTCTCCAATCCACCTTGTCTACAGCTGCCAAAAAGATGCTTCTAAGCCCAGGGCTCCTCAGGAAACTCCAGGGCCCGCCTTTCACTTCTGGGGGCAAATCTGAGCTCTTGTGTAAGTGAGAGGTGTCGGACACAGAGCCGCACATCCTGGGGACAACATTCCCTGCTGAAGAGGTGATGGGGAGAGAGTTGGAACATAAATAAAAGGACAATGAAGCAGAGACACCATTGCATTTTAAAAGGTAAATCGATATGTAGCCTGCAGGGGATGAGTATGGATTAGTGGCCCCACTTGTATTGGAGTTTGACAAAACCGATCTAATGATGTGGCTCCAAAATTGCCTTCCCAAGCTTGAAATGCTGGCGTGTCTTTCATGTTCCATGGGCTGGACCAACTGATCTTCTCTCTGTTCCTCACACATATATCTGCTGTCTCAGCCTTCACATTGTGTCTCCTCCAAATCTATGTGACAAGGACTGCCCCCCCTCCATGTAGTATTGAGGGTGGGAAGTGATGCTGGGAGGCTTGCAGGGAGGAAGAATAGACATCTCCAGCCTCTCCTCTCCCAATCCTTCTCCAAGGGAGACATTATTCCCTGCATGGAGGGGAAGTAGAGGTTGGTGCCAAAGGCCACTCTGCTCTCCTCAAAGAGATGAGGCACTGCTTTAGAATTTGATCTATCTAGTCCATGAAGCATTGTTTGTCTAGAGGATGTGATTCTCAGGTTCTGTCCAACTTCTAATTACTATTTCTTTAAAAAGGGAAGAAGAAGGGGGTGGCTGGGTGGCTCAGTGGATGGAGAGCCAGATCTAAAGATGGGAGGTCCTAGGTTCAAAGCTGGCCTCAGATACTTCCCAGCTGTATGACCCTTGGCAAGTCATTTGACCCCCATTGCTTAGCCCTAACCACTCTTCTGCCTTGGAGCCAATACATAGTATTGACTCCAAGACAGAAAGTGAGGGTTTCAAAAAAAAAAAAAGGGAAAAAGATGACTCCAAGTTTTACGTCCAAGGTTTGACCTCCTTCCTACCAAATACTGATTCCACAACAAACATATTTAGCAACTACCAAAAAAAATTCAACTCTATAACAAAACAAAACTCAGACAAAGCAAAAATATGAAAACATATTTGAGACAATACAGAGGGAAAGAATTCTCCTACTGGGAGTGAGATAACTTAATCAAGAAAGAATCCTATGTGGCAAAATTGGGACATTATCACACTGCTGGTGGAGTTGTGAATGGATCCAATACTTCTGGAGGGCAATTTGGAACTATGCTCAAAGGGTGCTAAAAGTCTGTCTGCCCTTTGATCCAGCCATAGCACTGCTGGATTTGTACCCCAAAGAGATAATAAGGAAAAAGACTTGTACAAGAATATTCAAAGCTGCACTCTTGGTGGTGGCCAAGAATTGGAAAATGAGGGGATGTCCTTCAATTGGGGAATGGCTGAACACATTGTGGTACATGTTGGTGATGGAATACTATTGTGCTCAGAGGAATGATGAACTGGAGGGATTCCATGTGAACTGGAACAACCAGGAATTGATGCAGAGTGAAAGGAGCAGAACCAGGAGAACATTGTAGGAGACTGATACACTGGTAAAATCGATTGTAATGGACTTCTCTACTACCAGTAATGCAATGACCCAGGACAATTCTGAGAGACTTATGAGAAAGAACACTATCCACATCCAGAGGAAGAACTGTGGGAACAGAAACACAGAAGAAAAACAACTGCTTGATCACATGGGTCAATAGGGATAGGATTGGGTTGTAGACTCTAAGTGATCACCCCAATGTAAATATTAATAATATGGAAATAGGTCTTGATGGATGATGCATGTGAAACCCAGTTGAATTGCTCATTGACTATGGTGTGGGGGAGGGAGGGTGAAATGAATATGAATCATGTAACCATTAAAAGATATTCTAAATTAAATAAATAAACAAAATTTTAAAAGAGAGAGAATCCTAGATCTCATCTCAAAGGGAAGTTCCTTGAAGTCTCTAATATAGGAAGTTGTGAATGGGGGCATGATGTAACCTGCCAACTTCTCTAATGTCTACCTCTTCCCATCCAGGCTTATTCTCCCTTTAACAGCCTAGGATGAGGTGGTACTATCCATTTTCTCTCTTGAAGATGGAATCTAGAAAGGTTCAAAGTCCAAAGAGACTCAGCAACTAGAAAACAAACAAACAAACAAACAAACAAAAAAACAAAAATTTCTCCTCCCACTTACACTAGTCAACTCTTCCAGGTCCCTCATATAGATGAGATAATGATCTCCTCCCATAAGGAGAGAGTCCCATTCCAATGGGTTTGGAGACTGAGATTTCACCTAGAATGCCCTCTTACCTTTCCTTTACCTTGATTCCCATCGGCTCCAATACCACCTGCTCTCCATGAGGTCTCTCTTGACTACCTCTAACTTCCACAGCTCAATACCTTTCCAGGTTCCCAATTTCCTTGTTTTTACTGTGTATATATGGTGTAAATTCTTAAACCTGAATATGATGTCTTACTAAGTAGAATGTCTTTTAGGAGCAAGGAATTTTATTTTGATCTCTATACTCATAGTGCATAGTATAGTGTCTGGCATCTCATAGAAGCTTTCTACTTACTGATTAATTGATTGGTTGAGAAAAGCAAGTATGTCAATTGCCTAGAGCCCAAATGTGTTGGAAACTTTAAAATATTACATGTACTAGTGAATTATTATTATTATTATTATTATTATTATTATTATTATTATTATTAACTGTTGCTGTGATCATTAAAAATATCTCCAAACAAGTACTGAGCCAAATAATGAGTTTTAAATGACAAACATTGCATCTACTATAGTTTAAGGTCAGCAGTGAGTTTGGGAAGATTCTTTTGTAAGAAATGGTAAATGGGAGTGATTGGAAGCAGAGATCAATAGGTCCCTAGAATAGTCTTGGCCAAAAGTAATGAAAGCTTTAACTATAGTGGTGACTGTATGATTAGAGATAGTAATGGACATGAGACAACTTGTAGAAGTAGAATCTACAAGACTTGGCAGCTAATGAAATCGGTTTTATGGAATTGATTGGGAAAACTCCTAGCCTGCCTTATTTTTGAATAATGCTAGGCTTGGAAAGCAAATTCTATAAAATGTCTTCTTTGGCAAAGATTGGACTCAAGCATGAGGAAAATTAATGAAACTAATTAGCCTAAAAGTTTCTTTGTTTGCATAAAATCAGAGGTCCTAACTTTTCATAGGAAGGAAAGAATAAAAAACAGAAGTAAAATGAATGCCTATCAATTGGCAGAATATTCAAATAAATTTTGACATATGGATTAATAGATTCTGCCATGGAAAAAGGCAAATAAAAGAGATGGAGATTAACTTGGGAAGACTTCCATGGACTGTCACAAAGAGGAAAAATAGAATATGATATATAATGATATATAATGATCATAATAATAATATAAAGAAAAAAACAAAAAAGACATTAATGGAATGGTCAGTCTTGATTCTAGAGGACTGATAAAGAAAACAAGGATGTTTTGTTCTTTGTTTTAAGAGGCAGGTATTCTAGAATGAATTGGCTATTCCTGGAAAGTGATAAAGGATATAATGAAATTACAACTATAAAACATCAATAAAAATAACAATACATCCAATATTTTTCTTTTTGCCTAAAATATTTTGTTTTCTTCTTTGCTTTTTTCTTTCTTTGCTTTTTTCTTTCTTTCTTTCTTTCTTTCTTTCTTTCTTTCTTTCTTTCTTTCTTTCTTTCTTTCTTTCTTTCTTTCTTTCTTTCTTTCTTTCTTTCTTTCTTTCTTTCTTTTCTTTCTTTCTTTCTTTCTTTCTTTCTTTCTTTCTTTCTTTCTTTCTTTCTTTCTTTCTTTCTTTCTTTCTTTCTTTCTTTCTTTCTTTCTTTCTTTCTTTCTTTCTTTCTTTCTTTCTTTCTTTCTTTCTTTCTTTCTTTCTTTCTTTCTCTCTTTCTTTCTCTCTTTCTTTCTTTCTTTCTCTCTTTCCTCCTTCCTCCTTTCCTTCCTTTCCTTTTCTCTGTAACTTCTAACCCTAAAGATCACTGAGGAAACAGAGATGCTAGATGGCTTAGTAAATAGAGAGCCAGTCCTGGTGATGAAAGGTCCTGGGCTCAAACTTGATCTCAGACACTTCCTAGCCATATGACCCACAGGCAAGTCTCCCCATTGCCTAGACTTCACTGCTCTTCTGCCTTGGAGCTGATACAAACTATTGATTCTAAGACAGAAGGTGAGAATTTAAAACAAAAGAATGGTGCAGAGTCCCATCACCAGTACAGGTCAGAGGAAGGATTGAAACACAAATCTCCCTACACAAAAGCTTGCTTTCTAGCTACTAAACTATGCTGATTAAGAAACAAAAATACAATCTCTTCTGAGGTGTCTTTAGTGCCCTTTAAGTATAAACATTTTCCTTCTGTAAGGTATACACCCTAAATATTAGCATCTCTTTCTAATTGCTGTTGCCAAGGGAGACCTCTCAATTGGAGCTTCCAATTATATTGTATGAGCATCACCATGCATGGGGGCTGGGCAGGACTCCTTTCTTCAGGGTCTCCTGTATTAGATATTATTAAAAATAATATTTTCTCTGGTGAATTTTTGGCGGCTCACATTGCTTTGTCCCTAGAAGATGCTGGATGGGAAATGCAGAGCACCTTGTCCCATGCTGAAAAGTGTAATGAGGATTAATGATATGCAGAAAGAATTGCTAGGCTTGTTAGTGATGAGCAGGATGCTTAGATCATGCTAATGGTGAGGCCTACCAGATTCCCGCAATGCCTTTCATGTGGATCTGAGAAACCTGTTTCCATGGCAACTTGCACCGAGTTAGGAAGAGGACCCGTTAAACTGTATTCACCATTTCACTTAGTCTCTCAAAAAGCAGAATGTCAGGAAAAACCATTTCTTCCCCAACTATTGCAATCAGAGGCATCTCCATCCCCCCTCCTCTGTCCCAACACCCCATCCTGGCTTCTCTTGGCAGTCCTTGAGAGCAAATCCTCAGAGTTCTGTTGCTAGCCCACCCCAAACCTGGCAGAGGTCTGCCCAAAGGAAAGGATCAAAATGGAAAAACAGAACAATAATAAACACCAAATACCAGGAAGTAGGAAAAAAAGAGAAGGGGATCCTCACTCACTCAGCCAACATTCCGTGAGACAGCTCTTGGATTGTGCTCTTTTTGCACATTCTGGGGAGAACAGAACACTCGCTCTCCCAGGTTCAATGGTCTTTCAGTCTGTGTTGCTGTGCAGAAATCGAAATATAATATGTGTTCCCATTGTCCCATGAGGAATCCAATGCCCCTCTTGGAAAAGGTGGATCCAATCCACTATGTCTTCACTGCATCTCATTCATTCATTTTCCTTTGTCAGACAAGAGCTTAGAAAACTGCCTTGAGAATAACTTTGGCAGATTCACTGGCATGGGGTCAATGTATATCAGGGAATTTGATAAAAGATCCTAATCAAATACCTTACTTTTGACCCAAATGGATTTCATAGCTTCCTAGTTTTTCATCCAAGCAGGACCTTAAAGATAGGCTACTAGTACTCTACTGACTCCATTTTATGGGTTAGGCAGACTGAGTCTCAGAGATGTGAAGTGATGAGTCTGTAATTATCTATTGGAAAACAGAGACAAGATTTAAATTCAGATTGTCTGACTGAAAAATTTATTTTTAGCCTCAGAATAAAGACTGAAACTTTTGGTTATTTTTTATCTTGGCTGATTCTGGCTCCAGGCAAATCTCTTTGAATATATAGTTCAAGGAAGATACCAACCTCCATGGGAAGCTTCCTCATCCAGGAGTTCCCCACATCCATGTAACATGACAACAACACAACAGTTAGCATTTACTAAACCACTTTAAATTTTGCCAAGCATTTCGCATACATTATCTCATTTAATCTTCACAACAGCTCTGTTTTACAGATGAGGAGACTGAGGCCAAGAGAGGTGCCCAGGATCACACAGTTAATATGTGTCTAAGGCAGGATTTGACTCCTGATCTTTATGATTCCGAATTCAGAATTCTATTTACTGAGCCATCTTGTTCTTGTCCCCTCCTGCCTCTGTCACTCTTGAAAGATGGGATGGCATAATGGAGAGTGAGCCATCCTAGAAATGAGGAAGTCCTGGATTTAAGCCCTGTCTCTGACACATCCTGTGTGCCATTGGGCAAGTCACTGAACCTCCATCTCAATTTTCTAACCTGTAAAATAGGGATAACAATGGTATTTTCACTGCAGGATTATTAGAAGATCAAAAGAAGCCCTTAGTATAGTAGCCTGTTTTAGGTACTGTAGAAACACAGGGTATAATTTTATTATTCTTTATTATAATAATATCATTATTTCTTTGTAACCATAAGCAAGTCCATCATTCTTAAAACTCTATGTCTGGAGAGCTGAATTAATAGGAGTTTCCACACCAGGAGTTCTCTATCCACACCAAATCTCTGCTCCTAACCCCAAATTATACCCAATGACAGGAGGATGCTCTCAAAGATTCTTTCATGAAGCTGCCTCTTAATGGGACTCAAAGAGGGGAGACAAGAAAAGAATGTCCCGCGATGTTACAGTGCCTCTGAGAGTTGCCTGAGACCCAGAAAGAGTTAAGTGACTTGAGTAGAGCCATAGAACCAGTGGAGGACAGAGCGAGGTCTTGGACTCAAGGGCTCTGGTCTCTGGGTCATCTGGCTCAACACTGTGCTCTCCTGCCTATTTGGCTGGAACCCAACCCACTGCAGGGACCACACAGGCTTTTCTAGATCCTCTCTTGACAATCCTCCTCTTGCCTGAGAGTTTTCAAGAACAGAAGACCCTGCGGGGGCCTATTGTCCATTGATTTTCCAAAAGCATTTGACTTCAGTGGAACAAAATGCAGCCTCGAATCCGATGTCTCCCCAACACCCTTTAAAATGATACAAGATTCTGTGGCAGAGATGACTCCGGAGAGAACTTTTCTCAATGATCCTTGAAGAAAGGAGATGTAAAATGAAGCACCCCTCATCCTGCCTCACAGGGAGATCTATATATTCTTGACAACAGGGATGATTTGCAGGGTTTTGCCTTGCTCTGAAGCTCGGTTCTCCTTACAGCCTACACAGAATAAGTGGCTGATAAATGCTGGCTAATTATTGGTCCATTGATTGGTGACTGAAGGCTAATGATATCCTTTGCCCCAAATCCTTTCTGTTTTGTTACTTGTGCCCTAGACTTTGGCTTTTTAAAGCTAGAACTTCTTCTGAATCTTTCCCTTCATTCCCATGAGCTAAAACTATGCATGAGTGGACTAGCTGATTCTTTTGTCAGTCAACAAACATTTATTATGCATTTCCAGGCACAGTGTTAAACACCAGGATGCTGTGAAATATCCCCAAATCCCAAGGTTGTTGGAATGGTGAGACAGCCAGCCTTCGGGCCACTTGTTTCTCTGCTAAAATTCCAGAACTTCAAAAGATTCCAGTTCCCTGAGAATTTCCATAATGTAGGCTCTGGTTAAGCACTATCATCTTTTGTTTGTCTTGTTTAAACTTGCCTTTCTTTTTCTCCAAAGCACTTAGTAGGGTGTCGGGAACACAAGAGGCCATGAATCCATGGCTATCGATTTGATTTCTTGTGTATGTCATCCTTCTGATCTCAACACTTCTTCCCCTTGCCTGCAAGCAGAGCTCTCTTATTCCAGTGTGGAACATGACAGCTGATGAAGGATTTTGCTGTTATTTGACCATTAAGCCCTACTTCGTGCCAGGGGCCATGCTAGATAATAGAAATACAAATACAAAAACATGAAATTGTCCCTCCCTAATGGAACAAATATAACAGAAAATTAAATAAAATCTCTCTCTAGAAATGTGACCAGAATTATCAGAGGATTCCCTGATAGATGCTGCTGCCAATCACACAATCAGTGATGCAGAGAGAGGAAAAAACAGTCATTTGTTACCCTCGGAGGCTCGGCACTCTGACTGAGTAATCAACAAGCCCTGAACATCGGTTTCAGCACACTGATAGGGGTTTTGGCTAGGGAGAAGGGGGGGCACAAAGGCATTTTACAGAAAGCACAAGGGGGAAGTAATGAGATGTCAGAAAGAGAAGATCTATAGCAACTGGGTGTTTAATTTGCAGACAGGCAAAGCAGCAGCGAATCAGTTAAGAGCAGGGCTAGAGGGGAGATTTCAGTGTGATTTTCCAAACTCTAGCTACTTAGTGACCTACTCATCTTAAGTAATTGGCAGGAAGAAAGTTAAGACAGAAATTCTTTTATGGCAGGAGGTAATTTCTAAGGAGAGAGAACAGGCAATTTGCAAGTAGGACAGGAAGAAGAAATATCTTAAATGAAGGGCACAGTTTGACAACAGAATGGGCTTTCCAAAGGGCACAATGGAAAGGCACATTAGAGTGGGCTAGAGGGCACTGTAAGGATGAGACTAGCATGAATGGGCATGATCAAATAGGGTCCGATGGCCAAGGAAGAGAGCTTACACAGAGGAGGTACTTAATAAGGACTTCAATGGTTGGTTGGTTGGTTGATTGATTGATTTATAGGCAGACTGAGAGTGACTCCAAGTGGAACCATGAGTCTCTCTGCCTCCACTTAGAATCACTGTCATCTGAATTTGCCAACCCTTTCACAGAAGCCATGATAATATTGATTTGAATATCGATCCCTATATAAAAGACAGAAAATGGGTTGGGGGGTGGACGTTATAGTACACTTGTTTCCAGGTTCTTTTGGATACATAAGGCAGATAGAAGGCCAGTGAAGTCTTTTGGCTTGATGGTGAAGCATATCTGAAGTATTCATTTTCCAATTCTCAATCTCAATTGGTGTGACTCTAAAACTGAGGAGATGATTTCCCTCTTAGGAGAGTCTTTCCTCCTAGACTGGGGTAAGGGGAAATAGAATACACAAGAGATCCTTAAGACCCCTGGCCCTAAGTAGATGCTTAATAAAGGTGGATTGATTACCTGGCTTGGCCTCCAGTCCTTCAGTGATCTGCCTTAAGAATTTCTTCATTATAAGACTAGATATATTGAGGAACATATCCTTAGGGATCCTGTTTTGCTTTTAAAACTAAGGTAAGATGAAACCACTGTTTTCAGTTCTTACAGGCAATTTTAACTTCAATATCAACCACTACAGAATGAGGTCATGGAGAAAATGTATGATTTCAAATGAAAAGTCCTGGGTTCTAGGCGATAATCTAACACCGAATAACTTTGTGTCCTCAGACCAATTGTCTCACCTCTGTGAGTCTTCTGAGTCTCTTCTAAACTTCCACCGGTCTATGAATATTCATTTTTCCTGATGCCAGGGAGAAAAAAAGATGAAAGATTCTTGACAAAAGATAAATACTGCAGAGAAAACTGCTTGCCTCATTCAGTTGTTGTGAAATGAAATACTGGGCTACATCTGGTCTCCCTTCCATTAACCCTTGGAATGTTCCAATGCTTAATTTCTGTTCTTACTTAACTATTAAGAGATCATGCCTGGTGGCTAAATTCATAATTCAGAGGTTTCTCAAAGTCAGATGGCATCCTTTCCATATGTGAATGGAAGGTTTCATTAGTGAATTGAGATAAATAGATATATTAGATAGACAGATGGATAAGATAAGATAAGATAAGCACATAGATAGATAAATAGATAGATGGATAGACAGATGGATGGATGGATAGATAAGATAGAGATAGATAGAAAGATAGATGGATAGGTAGATAGATGGATGGATAGACAGATAGACAGATAGATAGATAGATACAGACAGACAGACAGACAGATAGGTTGTATATAAATATCCCTATTCATAGATCTACCTATCTGTCTATCTATCTATCTATCTATCTATCTATCTATCTATCTATCTATCTATCTCTCTCTCTCTCATATATATATGAGAGAGAGAGAGAGAGAGAGAGAGAGAGAGAGAGAGAGAGAGAGAGAGAGAGAGAGAGGAAGGAAAGAAGGAGGGAGAAAGGAAACAATTAGGAATTATCATGCTTGAGTCAACTGAACTTAGTCAAGAAGACCTGATTTTAAATGCTGCCTTAGACAATAACTATCTGTGTAACCTTGGATAAATCATTTAAACACTTGTAGCCTCATTTTTTTTATCTTGTAAAATGGCCATAATAATTTATATATAAATATATATAATAAAGTCTTAAAAAGCATTGTTAGATCAAATAATATAATATACTCATAATTTTTTTACACATTTTAAGTATCCAAATGCTAGCTACATTTCTATACATACAGATACAAATAGATGAAATCTGTGTAATGTATATTATAGAAAATGTGTTTTTAAACAAATACTTGCTGCCTCACCCTTTAGAATATATAGACTTCTTTAAGGCAGACACTATATATTTCTGTATTTCCATTTCTACTCTGGCACATAGAAGATACTCAATAAAAATTGGTTGTGGTTTGTTTAATAATAATAACAACAACA
The DNA here is from genome assembly GCF_027887165.1 of Monodelphis domestica. Taxonomy (NCBI): domain Eukaryota; kingdom Metazoa; phylum Chordata; class Mammalia; order Didelphimorphia; family Didelphidae; genus Monodelphis; species Monodelphis domestica. The sequence continues at coordinate 7,742,603 of NC_077228.1, read as the reverse complement.
ATAATAATTTAGCCCCAGGGAAGGGATGATCTCACTGTTCTTTGAACTAACCAGACCACATTTGGGGCATTGGACTGTGTAGAGACAGACAATGAGTGGGAGAATGTCAGGGGAGAGGAACCAATGTAACAAAAAAAGGTGTGGAGTTCATGCTTTGTGAAAATCAGCTGGATAGAAAATAGTGAGCCTAAAGAATAGAAGACTTAGAGGGAACACAATAGATAGTAATCATCAAATATTTGCTGAGATGTGGAAAATAGAACTAAGAGCAATGGGTAGAAGCCACAGAAAAGTAGATTTCTCCATGAGGGCATGAAAACATTTAAGGCATCCCAAAGTGGAATGGGGTGGCAGAGGGAGTGGTGAGTTCCTTTTCATCGGGAATTTCTAAGATCTTAGAGGGGATAAGATCTGGAGGCGATTCTTTCCAGAAATGGCTACTGATATCCCTTCCAACTCAAAGGTTGTGGCTCAATTTCATGAGCTGGGAACACTTCTCTTCTTTGGGCTACAAAGGCTAAATTTGCATATATGAACTGATCCAATTGAATTCCATTTTCTTTAAAAGGTTATGCTAATTTTGGCCCTAAAGAAGAGGACAAGAAATATGTCACCCTCTTTTCCATGGAGAGGTGGCGGTCTGTGGATGCCAAGTGTTGTATAAACTGGCAGATGTGGTGGTTATATTTATTCATTTTGCCTAACTAGTGTTCCTTCTCATAAGGAAAGGCTCCCCAGGTTCACATGTGTTGGAAACATACATTAGGGAATTACTCCAATGGAAAAGCAAAAGACAAAAATATAAATTTAATTTTTTTTAAATCTTGGAAGCAATCCCCCTACCACCACCATCCCTGTCCCCCCAAAGAAGTATTATGTAAGTATTAATAGCCCATATGACTTAGTTATTATTGTCCTTGCTATGCTTTTTCAGTGGTTGTGTTGTTCTCTGCTCTGAGTTTGCCTAAATTCCTCAAGTTAAATGTCCTCAGTGGTCTGTCTCTCTAGGAAGCCAAGCCTTGCTTTACAGCTCGCACCCCACATTCCATTGAGAACATTTCTTGATCTCTCCCTCACTCCGTCCTCTTTCCCTTGTTCTTCAGATAGATGTCTGGCACCATCGATGATCAGGAGTCTGCGCCTCTTCCAGGATTTTAATACCAGGCAGCCACTTACCCTATACCAGCCTCAGCTTCCTCAAATATAAAAATAAACAAACAAAACCAATAGTATCTACCTTTCTGGGTTGTTGTGAGGAGATAATATATGTTAAGTGCTTTGTAAACCTTAAAGCCCTCGATAAATACTAGCTATTTGGGGTAGAATGTACAAAGAAGCAAATTTTGACCTGACATAAGGAATTTTCCCTAGTAATTAGAGTTCCCCAAAGTCGAAGGGACAGCCTCAGAAGTCGCCCTTGGTCTTGGTTTCCTTCCCAAAGCAACCTATATTGCTTGTGCTTGGGCCCCTCAGACATGATACCTCTCCAGAAAGGAATTCTAATCTGACACATGCCTTTGGTTAGGGTCCCTGTGATTGTAAGAGTGGTTGTTACCAGAGAAGTGACTTTTTCTACCATTTACAGCTTCCATTTTAAAATGCAGGGAGCATCTGTAGCTTACACACACACACACACACACACACACACACACACACACACACACACACACACACACATTAAAGCTATCTACTGACACATATAGATATAGCATGTGCATTTAATATGTATATAACTTTTCAATCTATGTTTTTTTTAAACATTATTTTATTTGGTCATTTCCATACATTATTCACTGGAAACAAAGATCATTTTCTTTTCCTCTTCTCCCCCCCCCCCCCACCTTTCCCTCTCCCATAGCCGATGCATGATTCCACTGGTTATCACATGTGTTCTTGACTCGAACCCATTTCTCTGTTGTTGGAATTTGCATTATAGTGTTCATTTAGAGTCTCTCCTCAGTCTTATCTCCTCCAACCTTGTAGTCAAGCAGTTCCTTTTCATCGGTGTTTTTACTCCCACAGTTTATCCTTTGCTTGTGGATAGTGTTTTTTAGATCCCTGCAGATTGTTCAGGATCACTGCATTGCCACTAATGGAGAAGTCCATCACCTTCAATTGTACCACAGTGTATCAGTCTCTGTGTACAATGTTTTCCTGGTTCTGCTCCTTTCGCTCTGCATCACTTCCTCGAGGTTGTTCCAGTCTCCATGGAATTCTTCTACTTTATTATTCCTTTTAGCACAATAGTATTCCATCTATGTTTTGTTTTTAAAATAAACTTTATAAGTGATTTAATAAAAAAAATCATTCCTAGAAATACCTTCAGAGAAATGTATGATAAAGGAAAGAAAATACTACAAAAAGAAGAGAACAATTTGAACAGGAAAAGAAAGAAAAAGTGGACTGGTTATGAGTGTGAAAGATAACCAACTTATGAGTATCATTGATTTCCTCTAGATTCTGAGAAAACTAGAAGGTTGGTTCCCTATGGTGACTTTATGAGAATAGATAGTCATGTTATATAGGATGAGCAAGGCATAGTTTGGTTGTGAACTGCCTCCTCAGACAGGATTCATGTCAGTGAGACTGTAGTATAACTAGAAAACTGGTCATAAACAGAGAGAGACAGAAAGACAGACAGACAGATAGATAGATAGATAGATAGATAGATAGATAGATAGATAGATAGATAGATAGATAGATAGGCAGACAGATAGATAGATAGATAGATAGATAGATAGATAGATAGATAGATAGATGGATGGATGGATGGATGGATGGATGGATGGATGGATGGACAGATGGATGGATAGATGGATGGATGGATAGATAGAAAGATAGATAGATAGATAGATAGATAGATAGATAGATAGATAGATAGACAGATAGGCAGACAGATGGATAGATAGATAGATAAATAGATAGATAGATAGATAGATAGATAGATAGATAGATAGATAGATAGATAGACAGACATAGATGGATGGATGGATGGATGGATGGATGGATGGATGGATGGATGGATGGATAGATTGATAGATGGATGGATGGATAGATAGAAAGATAGATAGATAGATAGATAGATAGATAGATAGATAGATAGATAGATAGACAGACATAGATGGATGGATAGACAGACAGACAGATGGATGGATAGACTGTTAGATGGATAGATAAGTGGTTAGATGAATAGATAGAATAGAGAGACAAAAAGATAGATGATTGATGGATAGACAAAAGATATGATAGAAGATCGATAATTTTTATTATAAGAAAATTTAAAGGTAGCAATGAGGTGCCATTCCCCTGATGACTTGTCTGTAACTTTAAATAGTTCTGGGTAGGAAATGGTTACAAAAGCAATAATTTCAGACAAATTAGATTAGGACGTGCTGAGTACTGTGCATAAGACTGCATTAGCAAGAAGCACACATCACAGAACCTCAGTGTCTTCATTTATTTTTAGAAATTCAAAGGTGAAATTTTTCTCCCAGGTCAAGAGCCATTGCTTAGATATGATCACTGTGTCTGGTCCTGTTCTAACTGATAAAGGCACAGGATGAAGTCAGCCCAGCCTGTTTCCTGGACTTCTGAAACAGGGATTCCTGGAGCTCAGAAGCTGCCCTAAAGAAGAGCCAGTTCATCTCCTGCCACTTCCCTTAAAGCCTTAGTTTTTTGTTTTTTTGTTATTTTTTTATGTAAGCCTGGTCATACTCCTTCACTTTCCATAAATACTCATCATAACAACTCATTCACATAGCATTTTAACTATAACAAAATTCATTCAAAGCAACCGTTGTGAGGTGGTTAGTATAAATAAATTCTCTTTTCCTTATTTTAAAGATACAGAAAGGTGATGAGAACTGTCAATGATTGTAAGGCTATTAAGTGCTGGAATAGATATTCAAATCCTAGTCTCCTGATTCCAAGTCTAGCACTATTAGAGTGCTTCCTATCCTGATTTCACTCCTCTGCTCAATGGTCATCAGTGGCTATCTGCTGCTTTGGGGCTAAAATGCAAACCCTTCTATTTGGCATTTAAACCCCTCATGCTCTGGATCCAATCTACTGGTAAAGTTTCTTCCATACCCTTGTTCTTCTGTTCCCTCAGCAACATGCAGTTTCCACGCCTGAGCACCAGCTCTCTCTCTCATGCTACAATGCTTCCTTCTCCACTTTAGTTATGTGAAATAAATGATTTCCATCAGATCTCACTTCAGGTACTACCTTCTTAATGAATTACAACCATCAACACCACCAAAACAACAACAACAATCAGCACTTGTATTCTTTAAGCATTTGCAAAACCCTACTTAGATCATCCTATTTGATCATAACAACAACGTTTTGAGGTGAGTGTTATCATTTTACCCTGTTTTTAAAATGAAGAAACTGAGTTCCAGAAGGAATAAGTCACATGTTCTTCTTCCATTGTAATATACTGGGTTACCTTTTGGGACAATGGTCCCACAAAGAAGGTTTATCTCTCAGGTTTTTTTTTTCCTGAAACTAGACAAAATGATTCTTTACATGAGATCTGGGTATATTAGATAGATAGATAGATAGATAGATAGATAGATAGATAGATAGATAGATAGATAGCAATAAATTATGGAGAGAAAGAAAAAAGAAAGAAAGAAAGAAAGAAAGAAAGAAAGAAAGAAAGAAAGAAAGAAAGAAAGAAAGAAAGAAAGAAAGAAAGAAAGAAAGAAAGAAAGAAAGAAAGAAAGAAAGAAAGAAAGAAAGAAAGAAAGAAAGAAAGAGAGAAGAGAGAGAGAGAGAGAAAGAAAGAAAGAGAGAAAGAAAGAGAGAAAGAAAGAAAGAGAGAAAGAGAGAAAGAAAGAAAGAAAGAAAGAAAGAAAGAAAGAAAGAAAGAAAGAAAGAAAGAAAGAAAGAAAGAAAGAAAGAAAGAAAGAAAGAAAGAAAGAAAGAAAGAAAGAAAGAAAGAAAGAAAGAAAGAAAGAAAGAAAGAAAGGAAGGAAGGAAGGAAGGAAGGAAGGAAGGAAGGAAGGAAGGAAGGAAGGAAGGAAGGAAGGAAGGAAGGAAGAAAGAAAGAAAGAAAGAAAGAAAGAAAGAAAGAAAGAAAGAAAGAAAGAAAGAAAGAAAGAAAGAAAGAAAGAAAGAAAGAAAGAAAGAAAGAAAGAAAGAAAGAAAGAAAGAAAGAAAGAAAGAAAGAAAGAAAGAAAGAAAGAAAGAAAGAAAGAAAGAAAGAAAGAAAGAAAGGAAGGAAGGAAGGAAGGAAGGAAGGAAGGAAGGAAGGAAGGGAGAAAAAAGAGAGAAAGAAAAAGAAAGAGAAAAAAGAAAGAGAGAAGGAAAGAAAGAGAGAAATAAAGAGAGAAGGAAAGAAAGAAAGAGATTTTGGCATATAATTATCAAAGATGTCTGTGACTCAAAAAATGTTAACAACCCCTGATGCCATAGATGATCATTTCCCTCCAAATATAATAAAATTTCTTTAGCTGTACTGACCCAACATGACCTCACTATCAACTCAAGAATTCTTTATCCCTAATAACTCAAACATTTTTTTTTTCTCTTCTGCTCATGGTACTACTATAAATATACTTTGATGGAGATGGATTACACCCTCTGTAAAATGGTACACAAGGCAGGTTTTCTATGACAATGGAGGGTTGGTATTTTCCTCTTAACATTCATGTTTCGTCTTCCCTATGTAAAAGAAAGGCAGCAGACAAAAGTAACTGACGATCACCAGCAATTTCAGTTTCAAAACTGAGTAAGCTCATTTTGCCTCCATTGAAATCTGGATCCCAGATGCCCCTCTATCTAAAAGTCTGTGTTTATCATGACTAACTTGGCCAGAATGAGAAGACTTCATTTTCTATGATTTTTCTAAGCTCAGCTCAGTCTAATAAAACACTAGTCTATACCAGACTGCCACAGGTCCCTTTATTAATTTGTCAATGCACCAGTAATTGCATAACATGAAAGCTAATGTTATAAGGTGGTCCAAAATCTAATCCTGTGCTTAACCATCATCCATCCCTGCCATTCTAACTTACCTACTTGGATTTGGCAAGTCCCCCTACCAGAAATGCTGAATTACCTAAATACTTGATATACCCTCCTTCAGTGCTGCTCATACACCTCTGGAATCCACTTGTCCCCAAACTCTCACTTGTGGATCCAAGAAGCTATAGCATGCATAGCAGCCATATTTTGGTAAAACTATCTCAGCAGATGGACTAAACCAGATTGAGGGTAGCTGACAGACTTCAAACCCATTGGTGAGTCAACGGATGGCTACTTCAAGTGAGTAAAGATTTTTTTTCTGGCAAAATAGGAAGATGAGAATCGTTTGTTCCAACAGTCATGAAGGCAGCTAAAACAAGAACTCTGTAATGCTTAGAGCTTGGTCAGTCATGCAAGACCACAAGACCATCCATTGCATTCTGGACCATCATTAGTCATCCTGACTTTTTTCTTACCACTGATTGAACTTCCTCATTTAAATCCAGTTCAAGAGCAAGTCAAGACATCATCTTGGTTGTTATTGCTCCTCTTTAGAAACATAGGACAAACAACAATCTATCTGGGAAAGAAGCAGGACGAATACCAAGCTAACTACTTCTTCCCTGCCATCTGATGCCTTTCTCTTCTGGGTGAAACCCAAGCTTCTAATTTTTAATGATGCCTTCACTTTACCCATAATTTTCTCTAAGCCCTCTTTGACCTGCCTTTGTCTAGGAGAGCTGTGCAATCATGGTTAGAATCCTTATTGCAGCTCCTTTACCCAGAGCAAGGTTCACCATGGGACAAGGTAGTTCTGTCTGTCAAGGAGTCCATTAACAGCCTTGTCAAAGCATCAGTGATTGCAAAACCAGGAAGTCAGACCCAAAAGGCAGTTTAATGCCTTCTGTAATAATAGCAGAATGATCAAGAAAGAAAAGTCATCAAGGACAAATGCAAGTTCACCGAATGTGACTGTTCTTAAGAATATTGACTCTAGAGAATTCTTAGAGCACCAAGAGATGGTGACAAGACTAGATCTGTGGACTATGAGAAGTTGGATGAAGGTGATTATTGAGCCTCTTTCCAGCTCCAAGTCTGTGATGCTGTATTCTGATTCTCCTCATCTATTTTGGAGTATCTGAAGGTGGTACTTTCTCTCCTACTTATGTTTTTTTTTTCTTTGTTCATTGACTAGCCTCTGTTTAAAGATATTTAACTCATTTTTCTTTTATTTAATATTTTATTTTCAAATTTTCTCTAAAAAATGAAAGGCTTGAGCTAGATGGTCCCTTTCATGATCTGGAAATCCTTCAGAACATTTTCTATCATCATCATCATCCTTGACTTTCAGGGTTAAGAGGTTCAAATAGGGTAATATATGGAGAGTGTTTTACAAACTTAAAGAGTTTATAGATGTTAGATAAATGTTATATTCTACCTTGTAGGCAAGCATCCTTTTTCTGAGCATACACTTACTTGAACTGCTATATGCAATAAGGAAATCAAGATTAAAAGCATTCATTAAGCACTTACTGGATGCTATGGACTGTGTTAAGTGCTGGAGATCAAAGAAAGAAGGCAAATAGCCCAAGATCTCAGCAAAGGGAAGGAATCAGGCTAAAGGAAGACCAAAACAGGCATCTTGCCAAAGGGAAGATTTTAGCTGGGGCTTCAGGGAAACCGATGATGACATCAACAAAAGCCACTGTGGACAAATGGGTAAACACTCTCCTTCTGCCCATGGGGAGGCCAGAAAGGTTTCCCCGGGGCACATCTATGTGCCCTTCCATCATTGCCTTCCCCCACCAATTCCTTTAAGATGACCTCATAATGCTCAACAGAAATCAGAGAGCTCACTCGAATTCCCCTGCTTGTTCCGGGCCATCACTAACACGATCTTTAGGTTTCCCAGAGAGCAGTCAATTTCCACTTCACTGGGGCTTATGTGTACTTGCTTCCCTGCAAAAGGATCATTTAGTCATGCTATGTTGCTCCAGTGCCAGAGTTCCAGCCAGGCTTGGCCACCTTAGGACTGTTGATGGCTCAATCAGTTAAAAAAATGAATCACATAACAGGGGCACCAAAATTTTGCCCATGAATTATGAGCCATGCTCCTGGGTGGGTGGGATCAGCTACATCTATTTTTGTCACAGATGCTTTGGTGGAACCTCGGAATTTTTTTTTTCTTTCATCTGCAGAACCCTGCCGAGGGAGGAGGAGGGAATGATTTATGATTGCAGCCCCCATTCCAATATAAAACTCATTGGCATCATAGACAGCAGTCACATTTTGGCCAGAATGTGCAGAATATTTTAATAATAAAATAAACCTGAAATTGAACTTTCGTTGTTCATGAGGGCATATTAACCAAGAGAGAGCTGCTGAACAAGGTCTTGGGTGCCTTCCACATGTGCACAAAAATCTACTCAAATTGGATTACCTTCTGCTGCCAAAGGTAAATTTAGAGAGAAAGCAGGTAATAAAATTGTCATGCATAATCTGCAGCTGGGAACTGAGAAGGTTCTTTTTTAAGTCTTATAATTTTTAAGTATAATCAAAAAGTGTAATGGCCAACCCATATACATAGACACAAATGAAGCCCATCCTATAAGGAGGGGTAAACAGTAAACAAATGTGACCAGCAGGGTGACTGCCTCGGATAGGGTGTGTAACACGGTCTGTACCCAAAGCCCCTGGCCTGTCTGTTGAGAGGAAGGCAACATATTGAGAGGGCACATAGAATAGTATGAAAAAGTGCTGTATTTGCAATCAGGGAACCAGGCTTCGAATCCTACCTTAATGGCCAATTTCCTGCAAGGGTTCTACAAAGTCACTTAAGTAGTCTAAGACTCAGTTTCCACATCTATAACCAGAGAGAGGTGGACAAGATCACCTTTAAGTCATGTTAAATCTATGATCATTTACTTTCAGAGGCACAAATGGATCATTTGCATTAATCAAAATTCACCTGCCTTTTGGTGTGGTTTCCATTTATTTCAATTATTATTTTGAATGTCCTTTGGGCTCTTATGGCTCCTTCTGAATCAGTTCTACCTGCAATCACAACCACCATCCTTAACTTGTGCTTAAATACCATGCCTACTATGCCAGGCACTGTTCTAAAGACCTTAGAAATGTCATCTCATTTGAGCCTCACAAAAATCTTGGGAGGCAGGTGGTATTGTGATTCCCATTTTACAGTTAAGAAAGCTAAAGAAAAGAGGGATTAAGTGACTTGACTAAGGTCATACAGCTAATAAGTATCTACAGCCATATTTGAACTCAGGACTTCCTAACTTCAGGACCAGTTCTTTGTGCACTATGGTGTCATCTAATTTAAGTTGGAATTCCCAAAGTCCATCCTTTCTCATATCAGAAGAAGATTTCGTAATGTTGATACATATACTGTATTCTCCAATTTTGAACCTTCTTGCTTTTTCATTCTTTGTCAGCTAGGTGATACTTTGGACAGAAGAAAGGACTTGGTTTTAGGAAAGATCTAAGTTCAAATCCAGACTCAGACACTTATTAGCTATATGACTAAGCTGGGCAATTACTTTAGTCTTTATGTGTCTTTGTAAAAGAAGAATATTGACACCTACCTTTTGTGGTTTTGGTAAGTCAAATGAGTTAATTTGCATAAAATGCTTTGTAGGGGGCAGCTGGGTAACTCAGTGGATAGAGATCCAGGCCTAGAGATGGGAGGTCCTGGGTTCAAATATGACCTCAGACACTTTCCAGCTGGGTGACCCTGGGCAAGTCACTTGACCCCCATTGCCTAGTCCTGACCGGAGCCAATACACAGTATTGATTCCAAGATGGAAGGTAAGAATTCATTTTAATGCTTTGTAGAACTTTAAGTACAATATCTGACCATGCCACACCAGATTTTGCTTTCATTGAAAAAGGGGATTCAGGCACAGAACCATGATTCTCAGGACTGGAGCTATACCTCCAGAACTCTTTCCATCAGGCTAAGCTGTCTCCCAAGACCAACCTAAGCTCAAGGATTGAATCGACAAATACACTCCATGTGAAAGGTCTACCCTGTGTCCTCCAGTAGATTGTTTCAGTTTCAACCCCAGAATCATCCCAGCTAAAATCCCATCTTCCACAAGACCCCTATCCAAGCACCCTCAGTCCTAGTGCCTTCCTTCTGAGAATCATTTCTGATGTATCCTGTATCCATCTCATTGGTACACAGATGTTGACATCTTGTCTCCCCCATCAGATTGTAAGTTACTCGAGGGCAGGGACTGTTGTCTTCTGCCTTACATTCTTTCCCTAACATTTATAAAGTGCCTAGCACATACCAATTATTAAATTGCTAATTTGTTAGTAATTAGTAGTATAAGCATAGGGCAACTAGATGATACACTGGATACAGTTCTGAGCCTGAGACAGAAAGTCTTATCTTCCCAAGTTCTAATCCAACTTGAGACATTTACAAACTGTTTGACCCTGGGCCAGTCACTTAATCCTATTTGCCTCAGCTGCTCATCTATAAAAGGAGCTGAAAAAGGAATGGCAAACCACTCCAGTATCTTTGCAAGAAAATCCCAAATGGGGTTATGAAGAGTCAGGCATGATTGAAATCACTGCACAGCAATAAAAATACTAATGATGAATTGGTATTAGTACTAATTGTCAACAAGTACTAATATCATGACAAAATCATTGATAAATGATTTTTGGCTGAATGATTGGATTTGAGAATTCACTTATAAATTACATTTTACATTGACATTTGGAAGATTTCTATTTTTTTTTTGTTATCTGAAATCATATTTTTTTAAGTAAGAAGAATCCCAAAGCATAGAGAATCTTTGGACATGCTTTAGGAAAAATAGTTTCAAGTAAAGATCAACTGACTACTAAAGGATTCTGGGTTTATATTTGGTTCATCTTAGCAGAAAGAAGGAACCTGAATGACCTTTGGTTGATATGATGCCCTTACCAAGACCATTCTGTTATCTGATAATGCCCATCTACCAACTTGTCTTCACCTTGGAATTTCTTGTGGAGCAAACTCCTGCCACCATCTTGAGACAGATTCTGATACTTTCCTTCAGTCAACAAAGAAGCCCCCTTCCCCCTTTCTCCAAGATCTCAGTGATGATAACCTACAGGAGTAGCCAGCAAGGAAAATTCCTGGCCACAGATGATACTATGAGCCATTGGGGAGAATGAAATTGCTTAAGGGACCCAGGCTAGTTGGCCAGTGTCTCTTTGCAAGAGTCCATTAATGTTTTAAGTGCTGACCCTATAGAAGTAACTGGTATATTCATAATTTCATTGGAAGTCTTTTTGGTGGTGGTGGTTTGTTAGGTCATCAGTATCTTGAACATTCTCTCTATTTCTAGGGAAACAGGAAAGGAAGACTAAATCTATGATTCACAGAAGTCATTATTTCATTGAGATAGAGAATTCCCAGGTGGAACATTTCTTAATAAAATATGAATAGTCTACTAGTGGACACAATATAGCATCATGAATAGTATATAAATATTATGCAATAAGGAAGACCTGGGTTTATAACCCTTTTCTGAGTCTCACAGTGTGAGACTCTGGGACAATCTCTTTTATTCATCCTCAGTTTTCTTATCTGCAAAATGGGGATAATACCAACTGATACTTTCCTCACAGGACATTTGTGAGGATCCAAAAAGATAATCAAAATTACTATCTGTGTGACCTTGCCTGAGTTATTATCTTTTAGACTTCTATTTCTTCAGACTCATGGATTTTAGCCTAGATGGCCTCTCAAATCCTTTACCTTACCAGGCTTTAGGATCTCAGGCTCCAAGGACTGACTTTATAAAAGTCCTTTGTGGTTTACAAAGCCCCTTATTCCATAAGCTCATTGACCTTCAGCTGAGTGTGACCTCCAAGGTTATCTGCATCAACCCTCTTAGTTGATGGATCAAGCAAAGGAAATGACTTGGCTAAAGTCATGTTGAAAGTAGGTAGCAGATCCTGGATTTAGTCAAGCTCAATTCTTCTGACTCAGAACAATGAGTTTGTTCCACTCCATTGTGTTGTCCCTTTGTTGTTGTTGTTGTTGTTGTTGTTGTTGTTGTTGTTGTTGTTGTTGTTGTTGTGGTAAGATCTGGATCCTCAGAGTGAGTTTCCTACACCCTGAGGGAATTTTAGAACCTTGTCATATTTGCATATGTGTATATAAGTCTTACATTTTGTTTGACCAAATCAGTGAGGGGGAAAATTGGATTCGGAATTAGAAGGAGAGGTTCCTTTCACATTATACCAGATAACTGGCATGTTCTGGCTGAGTAATATTTAGACTGCTTTCACTTCCTGTCTCTGCTCTGGTCAAGAATGTTCAGTGCTTTCTCTTCGCTGCTCCTTGAAATCTAAAGTCTTCTGCTTAAGCCTCCAAGGCTTTCCATGACTTAATCCTGGCCAATGGAGTGCGTCTTCTTTCATCGCTCTTGTATCTTCTCCAACAATCAGCCCAGGAAATGATACCTTGAAGATGGCTCCTTCTCCACTGGTCACTCCACCAAGTCCAGATTCAAACCTTATAACCATTGCCCACATTTCCCTTTTCCCTCACCCTCCACACCCACAATCAGTTGACAAATCCTAGAAGTTCTTCTTCCTCAATTTCTCTCAAATTGAGGTTCTCTCTAAATATTTTAAATGTTTCTCTACTGAGCATGAAACTAGCATTTTGTGTTCCTCTGAGTGGCAGTTTGACATAATGCAGAGACAACCAGGCTTGGAATAAGGAAAGGGAGATGCCTGAGGCCTGCTGGACAAGCCATTTACATGTAAAATGGGGAAGGATTATTCTGAGGTCCAGACAAGAAAATCTATGCAAAACACATTGGAAAATTTAAAATGTTATATGAAATTTAATTCTTATCATTATAAATGGCAGAAGTTGGACAGGCAGGATACAGGGAAGACCACCCTGGCTCAGGAGTCCGAGGTTAAATCTCATTTCTGCTGTTTTCAACCTCAGCGACCTTGGCAAAGCCAGTTGGATGATTTGTTCCTTTGATCCTTATCTGTAAAATGGGAGACTTAGATTTGGTGCCCGCAGAAGTGTCTCCCAGCTTTTAGATCCATGACCTTATGACCAACTGGTGAAGATGAGAGAAAATGGGATTTCCATTCTATAGAAGACAGAACTTCCTAAACAGAGGCAGAAACCAAAATAGAAATGATTGCCTCAAGCTCCTCTTCAGCAGTGGTATGGAGGCAAAGGAGAGGTGGCCACCTGTCAAGGATTCTTTTAAGGGAATTCCTTCATTAGATAGCAGTGATCGTTCCTTTCCTCTCAAAGATTCAGATTCTGTGACCTATTTTGCAGCTTCATCTTAATATAATGACCAGCAATCCATGAAGGAGGCATGGAAATTGAATGAAAATGTGATTTTTCAGGAATCTCAAGGCATTTTTATGAGAGGAAAGAAAGGGGAAGGAAGCAGAAGAGAGAGAGACAGAGACAGAGACAGACAGAGAGAGACAGAGACAGAGACAGAGACAGAGAAGAGATGGTGAGAGGAAAGAAAGGGAAAAGGAAGCAGAAGAGAGAGAGACAGAGAGAGAGACAGACACAGAGACAGAGAGACAGAGAGAGAGACAGAGACAGAGAGAGAGACAGAGGAGAGATGGTCAGAGGAAAGAAAGGGGAAGGAAGCAGAAGAGAGAGAGACAGAGACAGACAGAGAGAGAGACAGAGAGACAGAGACAGAGACAGAGAGACAGAGACAGAGAGAGAGACAGAGACAGAGAGACAGAGACAGAGGAGAGATGGTGAGAGGAAAGAAAGGGAAAAGGAAGCAGAAGAGAGAGAGACAGAGAGAGAGACAGACACAGAGACAGAGAGACAGAGAGAGAGACAGAGACAGAGAGAGAGACAGAGGAGAGATGGTCAGAGGAAAGAAAGGGGAAGGAAGCAGAAGAGAGAGAGACAGAGACAGAGACAGACAGAGAGAGAGAGAAACAGAGAGACAGAGACAGAGAGAGAGACAGAGACAGAGAGACAGAGACAGAGAGAGAGATAGAGACAGAGAGACAGAGACAGAGGAGAGATGGTGAGAGGAAAGAAAGGGAAAAGGAAGCAGAAGAGAGAGAGACAGAGAGAGAGACAGACACAGAGACAGAGAGATAGAGAGAGAGACAGAGACAGAGAGAGAGACAGAGGAGAGATGATCAGAGGAAAGAAAGGGGAAGGAAGCAGAAGAGAGAGAGACAGAGACAGAGACAGAGAGAGAGAGACAGAGAGAGACAGACAGAGACAGAGAGACAGAGACAGAGAGAGACAGAGGAGAGATGGTGAGAAGAAAGAAAGGGAAAAGGAAGCAGAAGAGAGAGAGAGACAGAGACAGAGAGAGAGACAGAGAGAGAGACAGAAGAGAGATGGTCAGAGAAAAGAAAGGGGAAGGAAGCAGAAGAGAGAGACAGAGAGAGAGTCAGAGAGACAGAGAGAGGGGGGAAGGGAGGGACAGAGAGAGACAAAGAGAGAGACACAGAAAGAGACAGAGACAGACAGGGAGACAGACAGAGAGAGAAACAGACAGACAGACAGAGACAGACAGGAGAGATGGTGAGAGGAAAGAAAGGGAAAGGAAGCGGGGGGGGAGAAAAGAGAGACAGAGACAGACAGAGACAGACAGAGACAGACAGAGGCAGAGAGGATCAGAGGTGAGTGTTAGGTATTCTGTTATACTTCAAGACACCAATGGATCACATTCGTTTTTTGAACCCAACTCTCCAGCCAGTGGTCTTTCTACTGTAGTGTGCTCTTCCTGAGCAGAGGGAGCAATCAGGATTCATCCAGCCACATGCCTCCAGAAGCTGGCCATAAAGGCATCCTGGTGTAGAGGATGGGGATGTGGGTCGCCATCTGCAGAAGCCCAGATAGTGCCCATTCAGTGATTTCATCACTCGCCCTTGAGGTCTCGATGTATTCTGGGTAGTACAAGGTCATTTAATTAAAGTCAATTGAATCAGATAGAGAGAAAATGATATTCAGCTGTGTCATTGATTAGCTTTACAAATAGCTCTTCTCTTGTTAGAGTGGGAGATCATTTAGAGGGAGGAATGGGCAGCTAGCATCTTCCAGGGATTGAAGGACACATCTAAGAGGCACTGACTAACTGTATGATCTTGGACGGCCATAATGAATCTCTTCATCTCTGCCATGTTCTCTAGAAAGAGGAAGCTGAACAGTTTCCCATTTCTATCTTCCAAGGGCCTAGTTAGGGTAAAACAATCACGTGCTGGCTCTCCCGCACCAAGATGAGACCCAGACTACCATCAGTCCACTAGCTGGACAGGCCCAGCCCATTCTCTGGCTTGGTCTCCTTCCTGACCTCCAGCAGCACAAGTTGAGGAGGAAGGGGGGACCACCGAGCAGAGTGCCGCGATCTGACCCAGTTGAGGATTGGCTCCATGGCCTTGGTCTTTAGGCTTTGGGATTTAATAAACACTGTTAATCAGACAGTAAAGGGGAGCTCAGGCTCCCTTCTACTCATTATGTTCCTGTTGGAGTGAGAGGAAAAACACTGGGGACCCATCTGGTGTTCCACAATGTAATAGCCAGATCTCAGAGTCGAGTAGCATGTTGGGGTTCTAAGGAAAAGTTGGCCTTGAAGTGAGGACCTATTGGAGAAAAAAAAAAGGAAAATGCTGGCCGAGATCTCTTAGAGGAACCGCCTCGGACTCCTCACTCCACAAGACAGCAATTAGGACTTCCTGAATTTCAGAAAACAGTTAAGAACAAAGAAATAGTCTTGTTGGGGAGACCCAGAGACATCAGCCGCCTTTGGGCTCCAGGCCAGGGAGGAGCTCATCTGGGGGACCACAGGAAGGGTCAGTGGATCCCTGGCTGAGGTCTGGGATGGAGCTGGGAGGGATCACATCCAACTGCATCTCATAGATGAAAAGCCAGTTCAGGGAGATGAAGGAACTTGGCTGAGGTGACACTGTTTGTAGACGGCAGAGCCTCCCTTCCAACCCAGGTTCCCCATCCCAGATGGAGCCCTCCTCACTGTTCTGCACAGCCTTGGTTGGGACCCCCCATACCCCAGCCACCTCCTGCCTCCAGGGATTCACCAGCCAGGAAGAGCCCTCGTGCTTGAAGCATCTTCCAAGCACGTGGCACCTGTTTAGACCCCTCACTTCCTCGTAGGCCACCAACCAGGGGACAAGTGCTCACGGGGCCCCGAGCACTTCGCTGAGCCCCCAGGAAAGAGGGACAAAAATGACACAATCTCCAACTGCCAGAAGCTTACGTCCTACTGGGGAGACATCATGGACGCATAAAAATATATACAGACTAAATATATATATATACATATATATGTAAATTATATATATATTAACTAAATATAAATATAACTTAATATAAATTAAACACAAGGGAATTTGGAAGGAAAAGTAACACTGTCGGGGGATCAGGAAAGGCTTCATCTAGAAGATAATGCTTGAGTTGCATTTGAAAGGAAGATGACCCAGGGAGGCAGAGGGGCCAGGCAGGAGGCAAGGCCCAGGCAAAGCCAAGGAGGCAGGAAACAGAGTGAAGGAGAAAGAAGAGGATGGCGTGGTTGGAGCAAAGTATTGGAAGCTGAGTAATGTTCAGGAACCTGGATGAAGAGTTTGGGGCCATGCAGCATTGCCTGACACTAACCCTTCCCCACCTTTCAGCTAACGACTCTCTTTCCCCACCTTTTCCTTTTGTCTAGAGCTTCCCTTTGCCTTTAAAATGTTTAAAATGCTCATGTCGTACACATAGTGTACATGTGCTATTCCTTCTTCCTAATTAGATGAGAAATTCATCGAGAACATTGGCTAGTTGTTCCATGAATTCCCAGACCTTAGCCCAGTGCCCAACACACCGCGTGTGCTCAATAAATGGGTGATCCATCAAACGTCTGACGCCTAGGAGGAGAAGACAGTGTTGTGGAGAGCAGGCTGAGTGGGGGAGGTGGGAAAACCTGGATTTGAAAAGAATCTCAGACACTTATTAGCTCCACGACCAGGAGCAGGTCATTTAAAGCTTTCCTGCCTCAGTTTCCTTATATATAAATATATATAAATATAAATAAATGAATATAAATATAAATAAATATAAATGTATAATATATATTTATAAATATATAAATAATATAAATAATAACTGTATATCGCCTAACTCAAAAGGGCACTTTGTAATTAAATCTTTAGCAGTCACTTCTTAAGCACCTACTCTGTGCCTGGCACTAGGCTAGGAATAGAAATGCAAAGTCAGAAATGAAACAGTAACTTCCATCCATTCTATCAATCAAGAGGACGATTTTATATATGATATATAATTTATCTATCTACCCATCTGTCTGTCTCTCTATCTCTTTCTATCTATCCATACATACATATATTTATTCATCTATCTATCCATCTAGCTATCTAATCTATTTAATCTGTCTGTCTATCATCTATCTATCTGTCTGCCTATAATCTATCTATCCATCCATCCATCTATCTATCTATCTATCTATCCATCAGTCTATCTATCTATCTATCTATCATGTATCCATCTATCTATCTTTCTATCCATCCATCTATCTATCCTTTCATTAATCTATCAATTCTTCCATTAATCCATCCATCCCTTTTTCTATCTCTCTATTTATCTATCTATCTATCTGTCGGTCTATCTATCTATCATGTATCCATCCATCTATCTATCTATCTATCTTTCTATCTATCTATCTATCTATCTATCTATCTATCTATTCATAAGTCTATCTATCTATCATGTATCCATTTATCTTTCTATCCATCCATCTACCTATCCTTTCATTCATCTATTGATTCTTCTGTTAATCCATCCATCCATTTTTCTATCTATTGATCTATCTAGCTATCTATCTATCTGTCTGTTTGACTGTCTGTCTGTCTGTCTGTCTCTGCCTGTCTATCTGTATGTCTGTTTCTGAGTATCTATCTATCTACCTATCTATCTAATCTATCTATCTGTCCATCCATCTGTCTGTCTGCCTATCTATCTATCTGTCTGTCTCTCTGTCTGCCTGTCTGTCTGTCTGTATGTCTCTTCATACATCTATATATCATTCGTTATAGAGGAGATTTTTGTTAAAATTGCATGAATGTGTGTGGTGTCTCCTTAATCATAAAGAACTATCTTAAATATCAATAATTCATTCATTCTTCTTCCCTATCACAGGTCAACAATCTGTATAATTATTGGCACTTAATAAGCATTTAATAATTACTTGCTGATTGATCCATTGATGTGAACTAGTAAAACCCGCTACTTGGTGGTTAATGTCCACTCCCAAGAAGGTCCACACTGATGATTTTCAGTAGATCCAGCTCATCCTGGGCTCAAAGGCTTTCTGGCTGCTACTGCTCCCTCTAACTAGCAAGTTAATTCCTCATTTTCCCTATTGTCGAGAACCTAGGCTCTTACAGTAATGCACATAATCTCAAAATAGTAACAAAGCCCTTCATTTCACTTAGGAATTTGGCCATATCTATCACATGAGCATCAAAGATGAAAAGAGTCTATTGATTAGGTAGCTTATTAGCTAGAATTACACCAGCTTAGCAAGAAAACCCCCACTGGGAGAATTAAAAGTTACTCCATGATTTATTATAACTCTAATACCATTCATTACTGTATGAATATGAACATAATATTCCCTATTTGCCCAGCATCCTAGCAGCTTTCAACATCTGTCAACAAAAATTATTGACCTTATTGAATGGTGAGAAAAGTCTGTCCCAGGGAGATCTGCCATTTAACATACCACAAATTAGGAGAAGAAGAAGTTAATTAGGGTATGCACACTGACAGTTCAGAACCTTGGCAGCTCATGCCTTTATCCTTTAAAGATTCATCAGAAGGAGGATGGGGCATAGAAGAGAATTCAGAGTTCATCTTGTCTAACACCCTCATTCCAAGGTCACATGAGTAGTATGTGAGTTAGGATTTGAACTTGGGATTCCATTTGATCTAAGTTAGAAGGGCCCTTCAAGTACAGTGTCTTCCTCTCTTTTTTTTAAACCCTTAGCTTCTGTCTTAGAATTAACAGCATGAATTGTTTCCAAGGCAGAAGAGCAATAAGAGCTAGGCAATAGGGGGTAAGTGACTTGACCAGGTTAACATAGCTAGGAAGTATCTAAAGCCAAGTTTGAACCCAGGACTGGAAGGCTTGAAATATGACATTCTGAAAGGTAAGGGAATTGGGTTTATATCTAAGAATCAGCCACCCATCAAAATTCTAGAGAAGAATAAAAAGGTAAATAAGAAAGAAATAAATTAAGGGCTTCAATAAGGTAAAATTGAATATATTCCTACATGGAAAGATAGTATTTATATTCAATTAAAAGAAGTATACATAGACAGAGGATATGGTAGTAATCTGTTTAGGATAATATGCAAAAAAATCAAGGGTGAAAAAGAGGATTGCACTGAGAGATATGAGGTAAAACAAGTTAAATTATATCTTATAAAGAGTTGCAGGGTGAAAAAAAAACTATTACAATGGAGGGGAAGATGAGGGTGGTGACGGGTAATACTTGTACTTTACCTCATTGGAATTGGCTCAGAAAGGGAATAACAGATCAATTCTTTGGAGAGCAGATTCCTATTTTACTATATAAAGAAATAGAAGGGGAATAAGAAGGGTGGTGGTGGGAGAGGGAGTAAATAAGGGAGGAGGAATAGAGGGAGTTATTAAAAGCAAAACAGAAAGGTGGAGAGATAGAGTGAAAATAGAAAGTTCAGGATTAAAAGGGGAAAATAAGATGGAGGGAGATACACAAATGGTAATCATAACTGTGAATGTTAATGGTATGAACTCAACCATAAAATGGAAGTGGGTATCAGAGCTTATTAAAAACTAGAATCCTACAATATGTTATTTACAGGAAACAGATTTGAGGCAGGTAGACAAATACAGAGTGAAGTAAGTGGATGTAGCAGAATCTATTGGGCTTCAACTGAAATTTCAAAAAGTAGGAATAGCAATCATAATCTCAGACAAAGGTAAAGCAAAAATAGACTCAATTAAAAGATATAAGGAAGGTAATTACATCTTGATAAAAATATCAATGAAGTAATATCAATACTTAACATATATGCATGAAATTATAGCCTCCAGATTTTCTTAAACCCTTACCTTACACTTTGTGTTGATTCTAAGGCATAAAAGTGATAAGGGCTAGGCAATGGGGGTGAAATTATTTGCCCAGGGTCACACAACTAGGAAGTGTCTGAGACCAGATTTGAACCTAGGTCCTGACATCTCTAGGCGCCTGGCTCTCAATCCACTGAGATATCCAACTTCCCCCAGCCTCCAGATTTTTAAAGGAGAAACTGAAGTAACATAAGGAGGAAAAGGAGAGTTAAACTATTCTAGTGGGGGACCTTAACCTTCTCCTATCAGAACTGGATAAATCTGAAAACAAAAAAAAATAAGAAAGAAGTAAAGGAAGTGAAAGAAATTTTAGAAACCTAACATTTAATAGACATCTAGAGAAAATTGAAGAATAAAAAGGAACATACTTTCTTTTTAGCAGCACTGACATATATACAAAATTGCCCATGTACTAGGGCGTAAAGATTTCACAACCAAATTTAGAAAAAATGAATCTTTTCAGATTCATGATGCAATAAAAACTGTAATCAATAAGCATTCATGGAAAAGCAAATTAAAATTAATTGAAAACTAAATAATCTAATTCTTCAAAATGGGTGAGTCAAAGAACAAGTCATAGAAACAATCACTGATTTCATTGAAAAGAATAAAAATGAGACAAAATATCAAAACTTATGGGTTACAACCAAAGCAGTAGTTGGGTTGAAATTTATATCCCTGAATACTTATATAAATAAAATTGAGAAAAAAACAAGCCAATGAATTGGGTGTGCAACTAAAAAAAAAAAACAAAACACAACTAAAAAAAGAACAAATAAAAAATCCCCAATTAAAGACTAAATTGGAAATCCTAAAAATTAAAGGAGAGATTTTAAAAGCAGAAGAATCCTTGAATATAAGACTAAGAGTTGGTTCTTTGTGAAAGCAAATAAAATAGATAGGACACTCTGATTAAATAGGTTATAAAAACAGTGAATTCACCTGCAGTATGAGGAAACTAAAGCAATACATAGGAACTATTTTGCCCAATTATATGATAATAAATTTAACAATTGAGGTTAAGTGGATGAATATTTAGAAAAATATAAATTGCTTAGGTTTTCAAAGAGAAAAAGAATACTTAAATAATTCCATCTTAGAAAAAGAAATTGAAGAAGCCATGAATGAACTCCCTGAGAAGAAAATCTCCAGGACCAGATGGATTCACAAGTGAATTCTATTAAACATGTAAAGAACAACTATTCCCAATATTATATAAACTATTTGGCCAAATAAACAAAGTAGGAGTCCTATCAAATTCTTTTTATGACACAAATATGGTGCTGATATCTAAGCTAGGAAGGCTAAAAAATAGAGAAAGAAAATAACAGAATAATTTCCTTAATGAATATTGTTGCAAAAATCTTAAACAAAATACTAGCAAAGAGACTACAGTAATATATCACAAGAATTATTCACTATGACCAGGTAGGATTTATACCAAGAATGCAAGGCTGATTTAATATTAGGAAAATTATAAGCATAATTGACCATATCAATAACCAAACCAAAATCACATGATTATCTCAAAGATGCAGAAAAAAGCCTTCAACAAAATACAAGATTCATTCCAATTAAGAACACCTTTCCTTTAAATGATAAATAGGATAGATCTAAAACCATCAGCAAGTATCATTTGCAATGGGGACAAGTTAGAAGCCTTCCAAATAACACCAGCAGTGAAACAAGGATGCCCATTATCACCTCTATTATTTAATATTGTACTTGAAATGTTAGTTTTAACAATAAGAAAAGAAAAAAAGAAATTTAAGGAATTAAAGTAGGCAAAGAGGAAACTAAACTATGACTCTTTGTTTATGATATGATGGTATACATAGAAAATCCTAAGAATTAACTAAAAATACTTGAAATAATTAGTAACTTTAACAAAGTTATAGGATACAAAATAAACCCACATAAATAACCAGTATTTTTATATATTTCCATCAAAGTCCAACAGCAAAAGTTAGAAAGAGAAATTCCATTTAAAATCATACTATAAAATACAAAATACCTTGGAATCTATTTGCCAAGATATACAGAGGACTTATAAACACAATTAAAACACTTTTCATACAAATAAAATTGGATCTAAACAATTGGAAAAATATTAATTGCTCATGATTAGGCCAAACTAATATAATAAATTACAGTCCTACCTAAATTAATTTACTTAGTGCCATACCAATCAAACTACCAAAAAACTATTTTATAGAATAAGAAAAAATAATAAGTTTCATCTGGAAGAACAAAAGGTCAAGAATATCAGGGGAATGAACAAAAAAATAATGTGAAGGATGGTGGCCTAGCAGTACCAGATCTTAAACTGTACTATAAACCAGCAATTATCACATCAATCTGGTACTGCCTAAGAAATAGAAGGGTAAATCAAATGAATTTAGTAAAAGTAAACGATCTCAGCAATGTAGTGTTTGATAAACCCAAAGATCTCAGTTTTCAGAATTAGCACTCAATATTTGACAAAAATTTCTGAGAACATTTGAAAATGGTATGGCAAAAAATCGGTATAGATCAACATCTCACACCTTATACCAAGATAAGGTCAAAATGGATATATAATTTAGACATAAAGACATTATAAACATTAGGGCAACATAGAATAGTTTACCTGACAGGAAAGGGGAAGAATTTATGATCAAACATGAGACAGAGGCCATTATAAGATATAAAATGAATGATTTTGAATATATTAAATTAAAAAGGAAGGTTATACAAACAAAAACAATGAAACCAAGATTAGAAAGGAAACAGCAAAATGGGGAAAAATCTATAACAAATCACTCTGATAAAGGTCTCATTTCTCACATAAAAAATTAAATCAGATTTATAAGAATATGATCATTCCCCAGTTGACAAATAGTCAAAGAATATGAATAGGAAATTTTCAAATGAAGAAATCAAAGCTATCAATAATCATGTGAAAAAATGTTCTAAATCCCTCTTGCTTTGAGAAATGCAAATTGAAACAACTCTGAGGTACAACCCCACACCTGGCAAATTGGCTAATAAGACAATAAAGAAAATGATAAATGTTGGAGGGGATATGGCAAAATTGGTACACTAATGCATTGCTGGTAGTGCTGTGATCCAACCATTCTTGAGATCAATTTGGAATTATGCCAAAAGTGCTAATAAATAATGCATATACTTTAATCCAGTAATATCACTACGAGGTCTGTACCCAGAAGAGAGAGAAAAAAGGAAAGGAAAGGACCTATTTGTACAAAAATATTTAAGCTGCTCTTTTTGTGGAGGCCAAAAATTGGAAATTAAGAGGTTGTCCATCAATTAAAGAATGGTTGATCAAATTTTGGTATATGATAGTGATGGAATACTATTGTGCTATAAGAAATGATGAACATGATGATTTCAGAAATTATTCAAGTGAATCATAGATGATTGCTTGTCAGGCATATTATAAAAGGGAGACTTGCTTCAGTAGAGGTTGGACTAGATACCAATTCTCAAGTGACAACTTTAAATTCTCTCAAGTTGCCAAAATATATTTCCCCAAAATCCCATCAGTTCAATTTAGCATCTAGACAGAATTTTTTAAAATTCAGTATATATATATATGTGTGTGTGTGTGTGTGTGTGTGTGTGTATACACACTATGTATGTATATATAAACATACACACTGTATATATAATATACACATACATGTATGTGTATATACATAAATTTAAATATGTGTATATATGTTCATCTACATACATGGATATACATATACATAAATCTACTTTATACATTGTATGTATTACATATTATATTTGTGTTTTCTATAAAATATGATCATAGTATATATTATATTTATATTTTCTTTCTTATATATTTATATAAGATACATTGTTTCTTTTATATTATATTAATATTAGATAATCATTTTCACTGAAACTGGATAAAAATGTAACCTTTTTGAAAATCTACTGACTTCTCACTCTGTGGGTACTAATTTAATTCTTCCAAAGGGACAAGCTACTAGCTTCACAGGTAGATAAGGATTGGAATTGCTTCTTTACTACCACAGAAGGAAAAAAAAAGGAAAAAATAAATGGATAGAAATAAGTGCGAACAATATTTTTAAATATTATAAAACAAGCAGTATTTGCATGTTATCTTAGTCTTTTGCTTATCTCATTTGGTCCCCTTAACAACTCTTTGAGGTCCCTGCTATTTTTATCCCTAGTTTACAAATGAAAAAAAAAATGAGCCTCCAGGCCATTGGGTGAATTGATTGTGGTTCAACTCCTGGTAACTTGGATCTGAATTCAGATCTTTCTGATGACAGCTTCAGTGTTTGCCCATTTGAGTCAAGAGATGTCTTTTCTTTCTTATCCAACCTCACAAATCCCTGGAATCTATCCCTGGACCTCAAATTAAATTACTCCTTATTTTAGAGACAGAAGGTACCTTTGAGATCATCTCTTAAAACCCTCTTATTTTGCAGCAAGTAAAGTAAGAACAAAACTGCAACTTACCCAAAGGTTCTAAACTAGTTTCAGAGATGGATTTCAAACCCAGGTCGCATAGAAATTCTTAGAGTCCCTGCAGAGTGAGAAGTCAGTAGATATTCAAAATGGCAACATTTTTATCCATTTTAAGTGAAAATTATTATCTAATATTAATATAATATAAAAGAAACATAATATATCTTATATAAATATATAATAAAACATAAATATAATATATACTGTAAATATATTTATAGGAAAACAAATATGATATGTAAGGTACATTGCTTTGTCATCTTTAAAGGATACTTGAAGCAAATTAGCAAGTATTAATTTAATAGATGCCAGGAAAAGGAAAGGCCAGGAAAAAGAGGACAGCAGCTTGCATTTATAAATGGATGGATGGATAGATAGATAGATAGATAGATAGATAGATAGATAGATAGATGAGTAGATAGATAGATAGATAGATAGATAGACAGACAGACAGACAGACAGACAGACAGACAGATAGATAGATAGATAGATAGATAGATAGATAGATAGATAGATAGATAGATAGATAGATAGATAGATAGATGGATGGATGGATGGATGGGTAGATAAATAGATAGATAGATGGATGGATGGATGGACAGGAAAATAGGTAGGCAGAGCATTCATTAGTTACTTATTACATACCAGGTACAGTGTTAATCAATTAAGGATTTCAAATGTAAGAAAACAATCTCTGTTTTCAACAAACTCACATTTTAATAAAGAAGAAAGAATATAGAGGAAGAAGGAAGGGAAGGAAGAACTTGTTCAGGGTGTGCTGTGGAGTTAGCCTAGAATTACTGTGGAGGCCAGGTGTTCCAGGATAGAGGAAAGCTTTGTAATTGCTTAGAAATCTGGTACTGCTAGGACATCTTTCAATTTTTTACCACTATTTTTCCCTCAAAATTTTTCCATTTTTCTTCCTCCAGTTTTTTGCTATTATTTTTCTAGATCAAGAAATTGATCCTTTGTTATTCAAATTGGTCGAGCACTGAATAAATCAATTATTTTTAGTTCATCTATCAGAGCTCAGAAACTGAGGGCATAGTTCAAGTTTCTAGAAGGAAATATTTGTTTTAATAGAGCTACTATCTAACTATACCTGTACCATGTTGTATATTATTCCATAAAATGTAAGCTCCTTGAAGGTTAGGGACTGTCTCTTGTGCTTGTATCTGTATCCCTAGCATTTTGTACAGTGTCTGTCATATAGTAAGTGTTTAATGAATATTTGTTTCCTTCTTTCCCCTCTTCCTCCCTCCTTTCTTTCCCCTTCCCTCTCTTTTTCCCTCCCTCCCCCCTTCCCTCCCTTCTTTTCTTCCTCATTGTACTTGCAAAGTTGATTTTTGATCCCATAAGAGAACTCACATTATTTCTGTTATATTCCAGCTTAGATCCAGATCAAATTTCTAGCCAGTCAAGACTTTTTTTAGATGCTGACTGTATCATTCAACCCATTATCTCTCCCTCCCAGTTTTATGTCACGTACACATTTTATAAGCATGTCACGTATACCTTTGTGTTTTCTAGTCCTTGGTAAAAATCTTAAATAGTATGGGTCCCAGACCAGAGTTTCCCTAGAAGGATCTACTAGTAATTTCTCTCCAAGATGATATCCAATCATTAAAGGTTCTATTTTAGCTAGGGATATTCGACTGGTTACAAATCTACTAAAGATGATGATTTTGAAATTACTAGATTATAGTATAATTTTTGTGGCAGCTACTGATATAATTATTATTATGATTATTACTATTGTCTTAAGAACTTACAGGAAATTATGGGCAAGGTAGCCCAATTCCTTTTTGAGGGATTATTTCATAGATTACAATTTTCAGTAACCATTTTCTGACATTTTCCAATTTATGTTCTGTCTTATCCTCCCCCTCTCATCCTTCCCCAGGACAGCAGGTAATATAATATGGGTTTACATGAATTATTATACAACACATAGTTCCATGTTCATCATGTTGTAAAAGAGGATACATATTGCTGAACCTTAGAAAAACATTCTTGGAGGAAATAAAGTGAAGAATAGCATGTCTCAATCTGCTTTCACACTTCCTGAGTTCCGTCTCCAGCAGTGGATCACCTTTTTCATTATGGATCTCTTGGAGTTGTTCTGGATCTTTTACTTGTTGATAATAGTTAAGTCCTTCACAGTTAGCATCATACTTTATTGCTGTTACTATGTAAAAATGTTCTTCAGGTTTGGCTCATTTCATTTTGCTTTATTTCATACAATATTTTCCAGAATTGTGTGTGTGTGTGTGTATATCTCGTTTTCCAGAAACTGCTTTTAATTTTTTGTCTCCTCTTATCTACCATCAATCTAAACACTTAACATATGTTTAGTAAATACATGTTGAATTGAGTTTCTGTTTCTGCCATTACCCACTGGTTAATTTTCAACATAACTCTCTGACCTCCGACTATTTAGGATCTTGGACTCAAGGGATGTTAGAGGCCATCCCATCCAATGTCCTTCTTCAGAGTGAATTTCTTCTACAGAATTTCAAATAAGTGGCCATCCAGGACCCTCTTGGAAACTTGTGGTACCGCTGAATGAATTGTACCACAGAGCAGCCTCTCCTTTTTCCATCACAGTCAGAAATATGACAGGAACTGAGGCCATTCAGCCTATGTAAGAGACGACTAAGATGGTGAAAGAGTACATTTACTCTTTTTGTGGGCAGGAATTACCTTCATTTGAGTTTGTATCCCCAGACCACTGACTTCATTGGTAAATGGAAATACTGGTGTCCAAGCAAGCTTCTATAAAGTCTTCCAGCATCTACTCCACAGTTAAAGTTTACAAGAGTTCCTAAGGCATGGAGAGGTCTAGCAGCTTGCCTAAAGTCACAGTCAGTATGTGCCAGAGGATGGACTTCACTCCCTAGAGCCTCTTTCATACATTAAATTCTTAATACAGTCTAGAAAAAAATTAAAACCTTACTTTTTGTCTTAGAAATGATACTAAGTATGGATCCCAAGGCATCAAAGTGGTAAAGATTAGGTGATTGGGTTAAGTGACTGGCCCAAAGTCACACAGCTAGGAAGGATCTGAAGCCAGATTGAAACTAGGACCGCCTGTCTCCAGGCTCGGCTCTCTGTTTACTGAGACACATAGCTTCCCCTGAGCATCTTCTTGCTGCATTGACTTTAGGAACAGATTTTTAAGACCAGAGATCCAGAACTAAAATAGCTCTCAGAGGTCAGCTAGTCTAATTCCCTTATTTTACAGATAAGGAAACTGAAGCAAATGCATTTTATGTGACTTGCCTAAATTTTCTTGATGAATAAGTATCATACACAGGATTTGAACTTTGATTCTCTGACCCTTTAATCAGGCTCAAAACAAAATATTTTTTTTTCCTTAGCTACCTAGAGAACCATCGTGTGAAAAATGAGTTGAAATACGAGACTTATAACCAATGGATCAAAGCCACCAGACGACAGGTATGACATAGATAAATTGAAAGAACTCACTTGCACAAAGAACAATTTAAAGAAATACTTTCTTAGCAAGCGAGTTCTCCATTACTGGGGGTGTTCAAACAGAGATTGGATGCTCAGCTCTCTGGATGTTGCATAATGGGTTGAACTAGGGGGCCTCTAAAATACTTTCAATTGGCTTATAGAATGTGTACTGGATTGTGTTTCCCGTACTATGTTTTTTTTCTTTTTCTTTTCTCTATCATTTGAATTTACTTTGAACTAACTAATATGATGTCCACCTTAGTCAGATGCAGTTAATTAACCATAGTTGCATGCGTCAGAAGTATCCATCCTATGGAAAACTGGAGGTCAAATCATAGAGGACAGAATTAGAACAGACTGTAAAAAAACTTCTCTGGAAGATATTGATCTGCTCATTAGTGGGCCCTCCATTTTCAGACATAATTAGAAGTGACTAAACTGAGAAACCTCATTAGAGGAGGAAAGATATGCTAGGATGAGGAATGTATGTGGTCCAGATCATGTCAGCACTTTGCTGGCAGATTTGAAGGGTTCTGCATGCTTTCAGAAAGGCCAAAGGAATAACTGATCTCAGAGAGACACAGGCACCCCAAATCTCATCTTGGATTCTGTACAAATGGTTCATCTTCAATTCAAGCCCCAAGGCAAAGTTTTTGAAGAGGCTCCCAACTGTCATCATCCAATAGAATCAAGTTGCTTCATCCTCTAAGGCAGGAACTAGCTTTTATTTATGCCTCTCAATTCCCCACTAGTATGTGTTTAATGATTGTTGAATTGAATCTTGTTGAGTGTATCCCACTTATGGCATGGTTAACATGGGTTATAAAGCAAACACTCAGGAGGGAGAAGGGTGACCTCCACCTGGATCAAAGAAGGAGAGTCTGCATTGGGAGAGAAGGATATATACACTGAAGAAGTCAGCCCAGATTCCACCAGGGTACAACCAAAGGCAAAGGGCTGAGGTGAATAATGTACCAGAATTAAGGGGATGGGATGGTGCCAAGAATTGTTCAGCTACTTCAATTTGCCCCTCAATTTACTACTGACTCATCCCCTGGATGGATTTTCATTATAAATATTCCTCCACCCTGGAAAGTAACAATGAAGTAGCTTGACTTTTTCATTATATTTTGTTTTGTTTTAGCTAGCTTCAAGACTCCAGCCAGAGATAGCAATCTGGAAAAACACATGAGCATTTCATCTTTCTCATTTGTAGGGATGTATCCCACTCATCTGCCCTCTCCCAATTGTTTTCCCTGAGGAGAAAATCTTGGTGATTAATGAACACTTGCCCAGTTCCTATTTTCCTTTATCTAGTTCCATATCTGGCCTATCCCTTCCAGAGCCGGGTTCTTCTTCAAGTCTGTTTCTTGGGTAACAGGACAGTGGTGAGCAGGTGTCAGTATTCTCAAACTATGTCATACCACACATAGAAGAGCCTGCGGAGCCTGCTTCCAGAGGGTCACAATGACCGGGATTTGCAGAGAAGTGGAGAGATTTGAAGCAAGTGCCAACATTTTGTAACTTGTTCTTTGTGTTCCCCACATCATGAAGAGGACTCTCTTCATGGCAGCCAAGTATCCATGGACCTGATGCTGTTGTTTCTGTCGTGGTTGGGTCCATTCTTCCCTGCTTCTAGAGGAAGGAGATTGGGGATGGCTGTGACCTTGTGAGCTTCAAAAGATCAGGAGAGGAAGCCAATGAAAGAAGAAGAATTGGTGCCATGTTCTGCAGCAAAAGGAGCTGAAGGAGCGACTTTTGGTATCCACTCTTCCAGTAGCTATGATATAGCGGAAATTCCACCACAAGAGACATTTGTACAGTGTGATGGTTCAATTTGACTCTCTCCTGATTATAACAATGAAAATACCTAACTCTCCCCTGATTGTGAAGATTAAATTGTAACCCCTGTCTATTTTTAGAATGCTCTACTTAAAGTTGAGTCTGAAGATCTGCCCATTTTAGATTTCATTACCAAAGGTGTAAACACCCCATTTCACACCTTGAGTGGGGGAAGTCTGTGAACCATGTGTGCAATGATGGGTTATGAATCAGAATTGACTGACTCTCTTCTGGGCAGTCCTAGAGCAGAGCATAAACTGTGATTGGTAGACATAGAATTAGGGGAAGACACAGGAAGTGGCGCAAAAGAAGCATCTTTAAAAGAAACTGTTACTTCCTGTGAGTGGATAATTCTTCATGCTTTGATCTGCTGACTGGACCTGAGACCTTGTTCCTGACTGAACTGACATGAGGTGAGTGAAAAGCAGACTCTTAACTGTTAGTTTTTCTCTGAAGAGATCAGCCTCAGGAAAGACTTAGGCTCCCCTTTTCCCCAGGACCTCTGCTACAAGGGCTAAGGCCCCTCCAGCTAAGAATTAACTCTCCCTGGGGGCAGCTGGGTAGCTCAGTGGATGGAGAGCCAGGCCTAGAGATGGGAGGTCCTGGGTTCAAATCTGGCCTCAGACACTTCCCAGCTGTGTGACCCTGGGCAAGTTACTTGACCCCCATTGCCTAGCCCTTACCACTCTTCTGCCTTGAATCCAATAAACAGTATTGACTCCAAGACAGAAGGTAAGGGTCTAAAAAAAGAACTAACTCTCCCTGTCCGGGCTGAGAGAAGGGCTGGTGATAAACTACTTAGTGCTCAGGCTAGATATCTTACCTTATCTTCTCTGATTTCTTACTTCATTCTTTTTACATTTTGTAATGAAATTGCAAAATAAATCTCTTTGGAATTAATTAAATTCCTGGTGACCACTCTTAAATAATCAAGTCCAACCCTTTTAAAATAAACCCCTATATCCCTT
Source organism: Monodelphis domestica (assembly GCF_027887165.1). Classification (NCBI taxonomy): domain Eukaryota; kingdom Metazoa; phylum Chordata; class Mammalia; order Didelphimorphia; family Didelphidae; genus Monodelphis; species Monodelphis domestica. Next base: position 7,711,657 of record NC_077228.1, on the reverse strand, counting down.
TACATACAGTATTAGAGAATCTTGGAGTTTAAAGGGACCTCAGAGGTTACCTGCTCGACCCATCCCCAAACATAAATCCCTTCTATGATATCCTTTATGAGTGCTCATCCAGTCTGTGCTTGAACACCTCCAGTGACAAGGATCTCACTGTTCAAAGAGCCTCTTCCACTTAGAAACAATTCTAATCATCAGGGAGATCTATTTTTTCTCATATTGGGCTTAAATTCACTTTTTCTCTGATTCTCCCCTATCCCACTGGGGCCAAGAAAAAATAGTCGAGTGTCTCTTCCATCTGAAAACCCATTAGATACTTGAAGACAGATATTATGTGTCTTCTAAATCTCTTTGTGTCTAGCCTAAACTTAGTAGGCTTTTTCTACCAGTATGGGAAGATGTCCAGATTTTGAAAAATGAAATCCTTGGTGTAAATCCCATATTTACCATTTGTTAGCTGCATGACCTTAGGAAAGTCACTGGGAATCTCTGGGACTCCATTTCCCCATGATGAAGAGAGCAGAGTCAATGATTCCCACTGCAGGACAGAATGCTAGGAGGCAAAGACAGAATAACTCTCCCCCTGCCCCCATTAGGAATTGTGAGCCAATAAAATGACAGTAAAGGAAAGTAATGAATGATGGGTGTGGCAAAATTGGGACATTGATTCATTGCTGGTGGAGTTGTGAATTGATCTAGCCATTCTGGAGGGCAATTTGGAACTATGCCCAAAGGGCAATAAAAGACTGTCTACCCTTTGATCAAGCCATAGCACTTCTGGGCTTGTACCCGAAAGAGATAATAAGGAAAAATACATGGACAAGAATATTCATAGCTGCGTTGTTTGTGGTGGGAAAAATTGGAAAATGAGGGCATGCCCATCAATTGGGGAATGGCTGAACACATTGTGGTATATGTTGGTGATGGAATATTATTGTGCTCAAAGGAATAATGAACTGGAGGGATTCCATGTGAACTGGAAAGACCTCCAGGAAGTGAAGCAGAGTGAAAGGAGCAGAACCAGGAGAACAATGTACTCAGAGACTGATACAGTGTGGCACAATCGAATGTAACTGACTTCTCTACTAGCAGCAATGCAATGACCCAGGACAATCCTGAGGGACTTATGAGAAAGAATGTATCCACATTCAGAGTAAAAGCTGTGGGAATAGAAACACAGACAAAAAAACAACTGCTTGATCACATGGGTCAATGGGGATAGGATTGGGGATGTAGACTCTAAGACCTAGTGGAAATATCAATAATATGGAAATAAGTCTTGATCAATGACACATGTAAAACCCAGTGGAGTTGCTTGTTGGCTATGAGAAGGGGTGGGAGGAGGGGAGGGAAAAGGGAAGGAAAGAATGAAATGAAAGCACAATGAATCATGTAACTATAGAAACATATTCTACATTAATTAATTAATTAATTAAACATTTTCAAACAACAAAAAAAAAAGGAATTGTGAGCCAAGAAACTGAAAAACAGATCAGTTGTCATTTAATTTAACTATTATCCCAAATGGAGCAACCTGAATCCCAGTTTTAACTGTAGGCCCCTCGGACAAGGTATAGAAGGATTGTTCTATGAATCAAGGGGCAGCTAGGTGGTAGAGTGGATTATATTGTATTTTAATTCAAAATCTAAGAATTTTGATTTTTTGCTTGAGATTGTATTTTTACATAAAATCCAAGATTTTTATTTTGTTTGAGAAAAGATCTTCAAGGAAGAAGCTTGCTAACTCCTAAATCCAGAGAATGAATTGTTGTGGAAAGATGACAGAAAACCCACACTACATCAAGAAGATCAAGAATGAATTTTGGATATGATTGATTGAACTGAACTTTGATTGAACATTTTTTGTAAATGTACACATTTATGCCAAATGGGACTGCCCCTAATTTGGCTTTCTGTCAATGCGCCTAGCAAAACATTGGTTTTACTTTCTTTCTTTTCTATTTCCTCCCTCATTATTCTAATTTCCTTTTAGAAAATTGAATATTGTATATATCTATAGTTAGAAGTGCATTTAGGATTACAAGATGATTATGTTAAATGATCAATGGGGAGACTAGTCTCCCAATGATCATTCGGGGGGATTGTGAACCTTGAAAATTCCCAGACCCTACTTCATAAGATTGGATGAAGACCATTCCCCATTTGGGCAGTGAAGGTACTTGATCAGGAATGTGAGAACTCTACTTCACCTACTTGGGTCTGCCCTAGGGGAAGATAAAGTTGTAAACTCTTTTCTGAACAATGAAAAGTACTTAAACCCATACTTAAGCCATGCCTTTTTTAAAACTAATACAAAGGGGTGCTAAGTACTTATAAAGGTCAAGCAACTTGTGAATTTACAAGGAACAAAGAGCTGAGAAACTTACTCAGAGCTTTCCTGGTGTGAATTACTCAAAAATTTATACCTTCTTAGGTGTGGACTAAGAATGGGCTGTCCTTTGAAAAACGTCTACTGTGATTGGTAGATGGAAGAACTTAGGGGAGGTGACATAGGAGAAAATTCCCTTTAAAAGGAGATGGGAAGCTCTCTCTGGGAACAGTCAGCTGGGAAAGGCTGCCTTGAAGGGTCTCTCGGGACTCTCTCGGGGACATTCTGAAACATTCAGATTGAGGATTGAGCCAGTGAAGGCAGCTGAGATGATGCTGGCCTGGTGTCACTAGAATCCTTGCTTGGACAGATCTTGTGGTAAATGATTATGGACTGACTGATCTCTCTCTTAAGACTCAGGTCTAGGCCATGTTGGCTTAAGGCCCTTCATACTTATTCCTTTCTTACTCTTTCTCTCTTTCTTTAATTCCTCATTGTATTATTAATTAAATTCTTTATAAAACCCAGTTGACTTGGGTATATTCATAATTGGGAATATTTCCCTGGCAACCACCATATATATTGATTTAAAATCAAGACACTGTAGTGAACCATATTTTCTGCGGTCACAATTTACTCATCCACTCTTTTAGCGGCCACAATTTAAGTCTTCCACTATTTTACTCACTACAGTTACAGCCTTCAACCATTTTAATTATTACAGGATAGAATGCTAGACCTGGATTTAGGAAGACTCCTCTTCCTGAGTTCAAATCTGTTCTCAGACACTTACTAGCTGGGTGACCCTGAGCAACTCAATTCACCCTCTTTGCCTCAGTTTCCTTATCTGTAAAATGAGCTAGAGGAAGAAATGACAAACCTCTCCAGTATCTCTGCCAAGAAACCCCCAAATGAAGGTATAAAGAATCAGACATGACTGAAACAACTGAATAACAGACTCCTAGTGGTCAGCCACACCATCTGTAACCCATCTCAGAATATCCCCCAAGATGCCTTTCCAACTCCAAATCTACTTTCTAAATGCACATGGCCTGTGATACTTAACCAGTCCTAAAGACATAGATCATGCCTCTTATCCCATCAGACTGAATATTCTGGACATCTGCCCTGTCATTGAACCTTTTCATCTATCAAATTTCTCTTGACCATGACCTAGGTGACTTGGGACCCCTGCTCTAAGAATGGCCTGATTGATCGGTCAATTGCCACAGATCCTTAGGACTCAGTAATATATAATCATCCTTGGAGCCCAGGTCATGATTCTTATCCCACTGGCCCTCTCCCTGCTGTACCATGCAGTACATGGGCATATTTGCTCTGGCAAGAGGATCTAAAAGCAGTTATCTTTTTAAAATCATCTGTGCATTTACCAGGATCCCCCAAGAAGATTCTCACTCCAGGGCCACTCAGTGCCAAGCCCACATAGTTCATTGCTGCCCTGGTTCCCACAAACCAATTAAGGTTAAAAAATAATATATCAGTTGTGTATAAGTGAAAATCTGTTACCCTAAAAAAAGCTACATTTCCCTGGAGCCCACTGACTTCCTGTCATTAAGTACTCCCTGTAGACAGGGAATAAATATCCAGTGGGCAGTCTTGCCTGTCTCTCTCTTTCTTTGACATACAGCAAGTATGGTGGTGGTAGTAAGATGGGGATTTTGAAATGGCTGATTTAGCCACATGGTCTTTATGTTGTTTCCTCTTTATTCCTTGATTTCTAATGATCATTTAATAAGCTTTGTAAATTATAGTATTTTTACTATTGACATTATTTTTAAATTTTACAATTGTTGGTTTGTGTTTTTCTCTTTGTAAGTTTGTAAGTCATAAGCCGGTTTTCTGGTGTCCTTTACAGGACAGCTCAGTTCTTTTGATATAATCTGAATTCAAACGCTTAGGTACTGATCTCTGTTGTTTTATTGTACCCATTTGTTCAAAACCACCCAACTACTGAGTCACACTTCAGGGCTAATATTTTTTAAACCCTTATGTCCTGTCTTAGAATCCATACTGTGGATTGGTTCCAAGTTAAGTGACTTCCCCAAGGTTACATGGATAGAAAGTATTTGAGATCAGATTTGAAACCAGGGCCTCTTGTCTCCAGACATTCATCTTCCTAACTTCCCCTTCACAGCTTCACAGCCAATATTTGGGTCCCTTAGTGAACCCAAATATTGGCTGTGAAGGGGAATATAATGTGTATATATATATATATATACACATACATACTATTCAACCTATTTTTCACCCAAGTATTACGACATGCTGTGATGGATCTAGACCTCGGCGTCTACATCAAATACCGACTGGATGGCTCCCTATTCGACCTTCGCCGCCTGACTGCAAAAACAAAGACAACAGAGAGACTCATCCTGGAAGCTCTCTTTGCAGATGACTGTGCTCTCATGGCCCACCAAGAAAATCATCTCCAAACCATTGGGGACAGGTTCTCCACCGCAACAAAACTGTGTGACCTGACGATCAGCCTCAGCAAAACAGAGGTGCTGTTCCAACCTGCACCAGGGAGGCCAACGAACCAGCCGTGCATTACAATCGATGGCACACAGCTTCCTAACGTCAACACTTTCAAGTACCTGGGCAGCACCATCGCCAACGACGGGTCCCTAGACCACGAGATCAATGCCAGGATCCAAAAGGCCAGCCAGGCACTCGGGCGGCTGTGCTGCAAAGTCCTCCAACACAGCGGTGTAAGCACTGCGATGAAGCTCAAAGTGTACAACGCAGTGGTCCTCAGCTCGCTCCTGTACGGTTGTGAGACATGGACACTGTACCGGAAGCACATGAAGCAGCTGGAGCAATTCCACCAACGCCCCCCCCCCTCCCATGAGGATCCGATGGCAGGACCGAATCACCCACCAGGAAGTCCTCGACAGAGCCAACTCCACCAGCATCGAAGTCCTGGTCCTCAAACCCAGCTACAATGGTCTGGACACGTCATCCGCATGGACCCACAGCGAACACCAAGACAGGTATTCTATGGTGAACTGTCAGCTGGACTCAGGAAACAAGGCCGACCAAAGAAAAGATTCAAGGATCAGCTAAAGTCCAACCTGAAGTGGGCTGGCATAACACCAAAGCAACTAGAACTCGCTGCCTCTGGCAGAAGCAGCTGGAGAGCCCACATTCATCAGGCCGCCGCCATCTTTGAAGATGAGCGACGTCGACATCTTGCCGCTGCGCGTGAACGGTGACACCAGGCCACATCCACACCTCCCGTAACAACTGGCATCCCAGGCCCCATGTGCCACAAACTGTGCGCCTCAGCCTTTGGACTCCAAAGCCGCATGAAGGTACACAGAAGATGAAACTGCACAAAGACAATCCTCATTCTCGGTCACCGAGAGACTACCACTATATATATATTTATATTTATATTTATATATATATATATATATATTTATATTTATATTTATATTTATATATATATGCATACACACACATACATGTACATATATTTTTATAGTACATCAATGTTGATTTTTCTTTTCTTGCTGCTAATCAGATGGGGTCTGCTTGACTTCTTTTGAGGTCCTAAAGATCCATGTAATAGTTTCCTGTTGGTCTAGGAACTCTGACCAACCAACCTCAAGCATTTCTCTCTTTGGGGAGCCCCAGGCATGCTCAGAGTTTATCTAATCCTTTCTTATTTCTTTTTGAACTGAATTCGATTGTCCTTCTGAGGGATGAGACTGGAACTCTTTTTGAATTGCCCTGTGTTGGGAAGAAGCCATTCAAGGAATTTGGGGTATGTGATGGTATTAAAGGGATCCGGAGGGAGTTTTCACGATTAAACAAGGGGATGGGCACCCTTGTAACAGGATTAATCAGAAAAAGATCCCATGTAAAGTATACTCTTGTGGTCAAATATTACCTTGCACTTCCTGGCCCTGGAGACCCTTTGTGGAGGCCTTCCCCTTAGATGTAGCTCCCTGGTGGATAGGTAGGACCCCCAAGGGTCCATGCTCTTCTACCTGCCATTTTGGGAGGGGTCATGGGATGCCTTCTCTCTAAAACTATCTACATTCTTCCCTTGCCAATTCCACCCTGGGTATGTCTGCTCATTCTGCAGACACTATACCTTCAGTGAACTCCATTAACCCTTTATTGCTCTCAGACCACCAATGCACCCTCTGAAGGATTGCCCCAACTCACAAGGTCATCTGAGCCCCGACACCACACAGTTCTCCTTTCTTATGATCTTTAAAGAATAGTCACAAGGAAATAGGATTGCCCACATGGCCCAGGCTGCTACCGCTGAGCTGGAGAAAGTTCTGCTACCCCTGCCCCCGTGAGACTCTCAGGAAGAGCTCTACATATTCCTGCCTCCTCAAAGCTACAAAGGAAGAGAGAAAAGGAGGAAGGAGCGAGCTGTGCCCCTCCTCCCTTCATAACTCCTTGGGTCCACCTTAGTAACCCTCAGTCATCAGTTCTTTTGGCCAACAAGCAATTAGAAGACTTTGTTATCACTCTGTACAAGCTTCTCAGCCAAGCATGGATGAAATGCGGACCCTCCCTGATTTTCCATATGGTTGCTTGGACTGAAACCAGGCCAGGACTCTCCCTTCTCGTACAGTCTAAGTACTGCCTCCCGGTCTCCCCATATTCCTTGGGTTTGGGCTTTCCCTCTGTAAACCCTCAGCCCTGCAGTGTGTTCCCAGGCTCTTTCACTCATCTCCAAAACCTCAAGACACTGAGGAAATTGACTGTTGAGATGGTTTATTTTTGGCTGTCACATTATGTAAGGTCGCGTGATGGTGCCAGACCTCTCCAAAACCTCGCTTTGCAGCGATTCCAGACTTGGGATTCCAAGGGAGAGGCAGGAGACTGAAGTCAGAGGGGCCAACCCTGCCCCGAGCACTGCTTGCAAAAACCCAGCTCCATCTCTCCAAGAGATCCTCTTTTTCATTGAGAAATACAGAGCATCTGAGGCCAGGTTCAGTTCCAGAGGTGACAGCCTGCACTTGGATTTCTAACATCCAGTTCGGTTCATTAGCAATCCTGAGGGGAGAGGATGGGAGGAGAGGAATGGATGGGATGCACTTGGTCCCAGGCTGTTTGCAGGAACTTATCTACATGGAGGATATGCAAGCCAGATGCCCAGAGCATCCCTCAACCCCCTGGAAAATGGTCTTCTCATCGCCAAAGCAGGGATGTTGCTCATGCCACTGACAGTATGATCCACATCAGCATCAGAAACAATAGGGAGCTTCCGCCTGGGAATTTGCATGAAGCCCAAATGAGAGCATCTTATTAGAAGGGCATCTAAAAAGATGTATTTGTTTGGTTCTCTTTTTTTGCTGAATCAGTGGTTATTTTCACAAGGAGCTGATTTAAAAAAAAAAAAAAGATTCCTTTTCAGCTGTCAATCATGTCCCCACTGTATCTTCAGCAGCACAGCTCCTTGGATAGCAGACTGGGTATAACAGGAGGAGGCTGGGCCAGAGATCCTTGAGTGCACCAAAATACCCATGGATAAACTAACCTACTTATTAGCTTTATTGCCAGCAAAGGGAAAATTCTTGCTGATAATTATATGACTTGCCAAGCTAGCAGTGGGAACTGGCAAAGACACTGGGGGACTGTTTTCTGGTCCTTGTGTCCTCAGGATAAGAAGTGGCCTATTCCTCCCCAAAGAAATATGGAATTGGAAGTGAAATGGGCACATTTTCTTCCTTCTTGCTGACTCTCACAGGGTCCATTTAGATTTTGTGGCTCAGGCCTCTGGTGTTCCTGCTCTCTCCATCATGCAGAAGTGTGAGTCCAAAGTACCCCCAGCATCCTTCTTCCAGGGTCAAGGACTGCTTCCAACCCCATTAATGGGATCTAACCTAGAATGAAGAGAATGACACAGCATTCATGCAGCATGTACACACTAATCAGTCAAGACCATGGGGCCACCACTTCCCTTAGTCATCATAAGCAACTCTTGTCTTCTTCCCAGCTAATTTCTATGACCCAAAGACTAGGACATGACCAGGGATCCCCTAGAGATTTCTCATTCTCCTGGAATACATGTGTGTTTGTCAATTTGTAGCTAGAAGGGCAATTAAATGACAGTAAGGTGAGCCATCTCAACTTATAGATGAATACACTTAGGCTAAGGATAAGAAATAGCATAACTAATGAAATAAATACATAAACAAATAAATGAATGGATGGATGAAAAAATAAATTAATAAATGGATAAATGAATGAAGGAATAAATAAATGAAATAAATTATTTCAAAGATCATACATAGAGTAAGTGGGGTAATAAATGTCTGGTCTTTTCAGAAATATGTATTCTTTTTTCTGTATTCTATTGCTTATCTACTCTTTTTTTATATTCAAGAGCAACCTAGGGCCAGCTCAAATTGGCAAGTGAGAGCTGATTGTTAAATTTTCAATGTGACCATTTATATCTCAAAAATCAACAAACACTACAAATAAGAGTTTGATTTATGTTTTGTTGATTGTGTAGACTTAAGAAAGTGATGGAGTAAGTGTTAATAATTCTGTTATGAATTAAAAACGAGTCCTGGGTATATTTTGAGAGAGAGAGAGAAAGAGAGAGAGAGAGAGAGAATGAGAGAAAGAGAGAGTTGTTAAACATTTTCTAGCACATTACTTTTAGATCTCGCCTTCAAATTGCTACATAACTCATAATAATAGCCTGTAATTTCAGGGTGATTTACAAATATTATTGCATTTGATCCTCTTACCAACAGGTCTGTGAGAAAACGTTTTACAGATGAGGAAACTGAAGCCAACACAGGTTGAGTCTCTTGCTGAAGATCACATAGCTAGTTCATATCGGAGGCTGAATGTGAACTCAGGCCTTCCTGACTCCAGACCTAGTTCTCTATCCATTGCTCTATTTTAATATAAATAGGAGTGTGTATATGTGTATATATATAAATACATATATTTTATAGCATCCACATACATAGTATAAATATCACATTTTGCCTATATAGACATATATAGGAAGTATACACATATTTTATTATACAGGTATAATATATACATATACACTTCTGCATATTCTGTGTATATTATATACATATACATGAATTTTTTCTAATTTTCTAATAAAAAGTAAGTTTATTGATGATAGATTTTCTTTATTTATGTTTATTGTATTCCCGGTGCCTACAGGACAGTCTACACAGCACATACCAACCACTTATTAGTTAATCACTTGTTGACTGAGGGAAGGATCTGTTTTTCATTTTGCTTTCAGTACTTTGCACACACTGGGAACTTCACAGATGCTTTTTGGATTCATTGCCTATGGGAGAGGAGGGTTGTTGTTCCAGAAAGAATTGAAATGAACCAATCCAGACACTTTTTTCCCCATCTCCCAGCTGTGTGTCTGCTCATCCCTAAAGCTCCCTGAGCGTCCTCGACCTCCGAGTCCCATGGCCATCCCTTTGGGCAGTCTTGGTTTTTGCCAATCCTGTGTGGCCTTTGGATGATCTCTCCGATGACCAGGAAGCTGTGTCAAGAGCCACATCTTCATGCTCAACCATGCATCCCATCACCTCAGTTTCTCAAGCTTCCCTGGAGTCATTGATATTCTCTGGTCTTTAAGCCCTGGCGCCCTCCTGGACACCTTTCAGCAAATCTCCCTCTCTTGTTTGTAAAATGTTGTTTGGGCTGCTTGGTTCCCTAAGTATTTTAACCAAAGTCAAATGAAAATTGTTGGGTGGGGGGAAGTCATCCTCCGGATGGTATGGTTCAGGTGAAATATGACTCGGACATAGCGAAGGGAAAGTCCAGATAAATCATAGTCACATACAGTGGGAGCAGATCCAAGGAATGACCCAACTCAAGTTCCCAGATGCAGCCGCAGAGAAAAAGCAGAGCATTCAAGATAATTAGCCTGTTTCCAGTCCATTATCATCACCAGAGGTCTGTGATACATGAAATGTAGGTCAGAGCATTTAGTTCAATGCAATATCCATCTTGTAGACAGGAGTCATGATGTGGATGTCCCTCCAATGGAAAGAAGAAACAAGGAGGCTTAAAATTACCATTAGGGTGATTGACAGCACAATGTGACTGACTCTCAGAGACCTGCAGGATGTTTATCGCAATCTCCAGATTAGGGCCGTTTGGTTCTTCCCAGAAGAATAGGAGGTCGAAAGAATAATTCACCTTCCATCTCTTGGCCTCACTTCTTGCCCAGGCTTAAGTTTTTAAAGGATTTGCACTTATATACGACCATATAATTATAATATATAGAACAATTACCTCACAAGATTCCACAGGGCACGAAGTGCCAGTGCACGTAATATTTATCTCCATTACATAAATGGGGAAACTAAGACAAAAATCAGTCAATTTGTCCTAGATCAAAGAAAGAGTAAGTGAAAGTGCTAAGATGTTAGAGCAAACCCAGGCGTGTCCCCACATGTCAAATAATTGATTAGTCAATCAATCAATCAACCTATCAACAAACATTTATTAGGCACCCAATCTGTAGCTGACTCTGTACTCCCTCCCATACAATAATCCATGACTTTGTCCATCTGTTCTTGGGAACATCTACTACTACCCAAGACTTTTCTAGGGTCATTGGCACTACAGTGGATTCTTCAACCATGAGTCATCTCTGACCATCACTGTCACTACTGATAGATCTCAGGACCTCTCCAAATCACCCTCTTGACTGGGTACTCTAATCGTATGCTGCTCACTTACCAAAGATCAGGAAATAATAGGATAAAAGAAAAAAGAAGCAACATGTTCATTGGCAAATGATACCTGGATGGTCAAGGAATGATAGCTGCCAGAGAGATGATGTCCTGTGGAGATACCATGCCATAAGAGTTGAACAAGTGAAGCTGAATCAGGGGAGCAAACTCGTCCATTGTCATACTCAGAAATGTACTTAGTTGGGATGCTGTGAAAAAATAAGATTACCAGGGTCATATTATATATGTATATATGTTATATATATACAAATAATATACATGTATATAATATACATGTATATAATATATTAGGTTGTATATATATAAGTATATATACAACATATTATGGTGTATATATGTGTATATAATATATACACACCATAATATATAACATAACAATTATATAATACATATGATTTACCATAAATATGCAATAAGTTATAATAAATATGTTTATCCAAGAGAAACTAAATTCTCACATTAGCTATGTCTAAAAATCCACATCTCATTCTTTTTCCCCTTTTTCCTCCCTCTCCCCCTTCCCAAGAATTGAAGTAATGTCATAAAAGTTGTACACATATAATCATATAACACATTTCCCTTTTCATCATATTGTTACACAACTCACATTGCTTACACTCAAGAAAAATTCAGGGAGGAAATAAAGCATAGAATGGTATGTTTCAATATGCATCCAGACGCACTGTGTTCTTCTATGGCCATGGACATCCTTATGTATCATGAGTCCCTTGGGTTTGTCCTGGATTCTTGCCTTGTAATCACAGTTCAGTCATTCACAGCTGACCATCATACATTATTGCTGTTACTGTGTCCAACATTTTCCTTGTTCTACTCACTTCACTTTGTATTGTTTAATAGAAGTCTTTCCAGGTTTTTTTTCTTCATCGTGTTGGTCATTTCTTATGACAATAGTAAATATCCTTCTAATAAAAACTAATTGATGACAACTGGTTTAGAAATATCAGGGAACACCCTGGATGTGGGTATAGGAACTACAGCTTTAGAGATCTTAGTATTTCAGTGTTATTCCTAGAATTCTAAAAGGAACAGTACCCTAGAAATACGGTGAGCATGGGGGTTGGAATGGAATTGGGGATTTTGAATCTAGACGGCGTGCTTCATGTTTCCTACCATGATAAAATATAAGCTGCTTGAAGGAAGAGGGTATTTCTTTGTACTTTGTACTTACCAAATCAAAGATATGAAGGTGATATCTGGAGAAAAATAAATGAGGATTCTTTTATGAACAAAAGAAGAGAGGATCTGAGAAAAGCTGAGTGACATCTACTAAGGATGAAGGAAGCCACAGGATTTATGGGGGAAGGAAATCAAAGAGATTGTGTTGGCCACGTGCCAATGGAGGAGAAAGAGACTGAACATAATTCTGAAATAAGTGAAAAGAACCCAGAATGCAGAGAATTTGTTGAATCAAAAAGTTGAGGAAGGGAGAGGTTACATTATCTTGCATTTTAAATGTCAGAACACAAAGAAACATTGGGAATTAAGTTGTAGTCTTCTACTATAGAATTTAAGAGAAGCAGCAGGAAGATAATTATTGGAGGGGTTAGTGACACGCTGGAATGTAATTATATGGGATATATGGCTGTTTTAATGACAAAAAGCTATGGTTAGGAATATGGAAGACCTTGAGCTAAATAACTCAATTCAACCAGTTGGGAAAGAGTCAGCAGGAGCTTAACAAAAAATATAGAGCTTGGATCTGGAAAATGAAGCTAATGCACCATCTTTGGCCTTGGACAGGAAAGATTTGCTACTCCCTTATCCATAGGAACCTCATCATACTGTAAGAGTCCATTAGTCTTGGTATTCACTCTTCTTAAGTATCCTGGACCTCTGACAGTTCAGTGTTTGGAGATGGAGTAGAAACCTCCCCCCATACCTACATTTAAAGTGGGTGTCTTGATCAGTCATCTCTTCATTTCTCATATGGCTCTACATCTTTGTTCTTCTCCATTAGGTCCCCATGAGGAATGCTCTCCTCCCCATACGATCTGCTTTTACTTCTTTTTATGCAGTGTCTTTCCCTCTCGCCTCCTCATATCCCACCATTAGACTGTGAGTTCCTAGAAAATAGAGACTGTCTCTTTTATTTGTAACCTCAGCACCTTGTACTGGGCTTGGCACATAGTAGATAATAATTTTTTGTTTGCTGATTGAATGGCTAAATTATATTACGTGGACTTCCTGTATCTTTATTAATATAATTTATATTGCACAAAGGTGTTTACAAATATACATTCAAGTATACCTTCTTAAATTATATTTACATGTAAATTTTTTAAAACCTTCACAGTCTAATGCAATCCTTTTTATTGTTGATATTTGCATATTTAAATGCTATTGTGAAGTAACTGGAACATTGCTGATAGCTTTATAGATACCTATTTAATTAGTGAGCTATGATAATGATTATTATGAAGTTTACTTTTTAAAAATTAAAGGCACAAAATGTTCATTTCTTTTATAACTTTGAGGATCCCTGCCTTCTAAATACCTTCCCTGTGCAGAGGACACAACGATGGATAAGACTCTGGCCCCCTTTTCTAGTAGTTAATATTTCCAAATTTATCTGCATCTTATATTTCAGGCTAATAAAGAAATCTGAGAAGGTAACTTGGAAATGTTCATATTTTTAGTGAGTTTTTCCTTTTGGAATCACATTCTCTTTCAAGGCTAAATTGGTAGTTGCAGGAGAATCTTAGCCAGACTCCAATGAAATATTGTGAATCCAAAGGCCACATACTACAAAGAAATGGGTGGCAGCCTGGATTCAGCACAGTCCTGGGTGTAAGTCCTCCTTTTCATGATGAAGAGTTGCCTGGCCATTGCTAAGTCCTTTAACTCTTCTCTGACTGAGTCTTTTCATCTGGAAATTAAAGATGGTGAAAATCATGCCATTCACACAAGCCTGTTCCAAGGATCACAGGGAATAAAGTGTTTTGCAAGTTTTAGAATCCTAAAAAAAAAAAGAATCATCATCAACTAATATTTAGAATTGGAAAGCATTATTTTCAACTCCAGCTTACCTAGTTAACACTTGTGTAACGTTAGGAGAACCAGTTTCTATTTGAGGGCATCCCTTGTACACTTTAAAGTGTTCTCTGTGTTAGGGATTATACCATGATATCTAAGCTTGTGTACCTTTCCTGACTAGGGTATGATCCTCTCCAGAGATAAAGCATTGGAGTATGCTACCTCTTGAAATCCCCTCAGATTTTGATATTAGAACCTTGGCTATAATCAAATTTGAACCTTAGGAGGAAAACAACTGACCTATTGGAATACTGGATAAAACACTGAATCTGGAATAAGGAAGACCTAGACTGGGATCTTGCCTCTCACACTAACTATATTCACTGTGTGCTTGACGGGTTGAAATTAGGATCTGCATTTGCAAAAAGAGTTCCATCATCAATGATATCCCAAATCCAACATTAGTCCTTGATCCCTAAATCTAGAGCTGGAAAGGGCCTCAGTGACCCTCTAATGTAATATCTTTATTTTAACATTTCAAGAAATCAAGCTTATGGACATGACACATCTCGTCCAATATCACACAAATGATAAGCTTTAGAAATGGGATCATTAGTGTAACAGAAAACTATAAAGATCTAACCTAAGCTGTGGATGAAAATGAGCCTCCAAAAATAATTTTAAGTCAACTCATTTAATCATATGTTGATTTGTGTGTGTGTGTGTGTGTGCATGTGTATGTGCCTGTGTGTATCAGCACCAAGGAGAGTACCTGGAATATGGTATGTGCTCAATAAATGTGGGGTGGATTCAATTGGTTTAAATGTGGAAGTCAAGTATCATCCTTAAAATTTCCATTGCAGATAGAAACTAGCTTTTCAAGATGAAAAAACAGAATGAAGTTTATGGATGGCATGGGCTTCTGTGATTCTGAATTCTATTTCTTCTTCAATTACCTTTCCCAAAATCCATATTATTATGCTTGGCTCTGCCTTTACACAACAATAAGACTGCTAATTAGCTTATATAAAAATAAAAATTGGGCAAAATGATTCAGAAGAGAGTCCAGGGAAGATTCTATTATGAGATTTTCAGTAAAACTGAGAAAAAAGTTCTCTCTCCATAAATACATGTGTGTATACATATTAGTTTAATTTAATTTAATGTTTAGCATTACATTTCATGCACTATTGGATATTAGATGACTTGAATTCTAGTCCTAGCTCTTCCTGTTATCAGTGTGACCTTGAGCAAATTGCATAACCTTAGATAGACCTCAGTTTCCTTATATGTAAAATGAGATTGTTGTAAATAATAAGGTTAAAGTGAGTTCCAGTTTTAATGGTGGGATGGGAAGAGAAGTAAAAAGAAAATGAAAATATCCTTCCATGGTAAATTTGAAAGATTAATTTTAATTGATAAAATGGTTGTACAGTAATTAATTGGAGAAGATAAAAGGATAAATGGAGGGAACAATAGATTAGTTTGTGATGTTTCAAGACACTGATTCCTGTGGAAAATAGTTAACCATCTCCCCTAGATTGCTGTGATGCAATGTTAAATTACAATTAACCTATGTGGCAACTTCATATTTGTTCCAGTAAATTTTTAATTACAGAAATAAACCCAAGTGGTTTACTTAGGCAGCAAGAACCAGTCCTTTTCAGTTAAGAAAAGATGTTTTATAGATTGGTCCAATAGTTCAATCAATGGAGAATGGTAAAGAAAGTTCCAACACATGCAGAAAAAATCAATATTGATTGTCAAATAGTTAAATTCAATGCATTGTAATACATATATATTACAGATTAAACACAAATTCCAGCTAATGTCCTCATTAGCCAGCTATTCTTGACATTAATCTGAAAGGACTTTAACATTGTTATCACAATAAGAGACACTAAAGACCAATTAGCACCTCAATTGTGTGGATAGCACAATTGTAGACAAGACCAGTTAATGAGCAAATACTAGACTCTTTGCAATACTGCCACTTGGTAGACTTGTCTGGCTCACGTTAAGATTATCTAGCTAATATGTATATCATGGAATTATGGCCTAAATTTAGAACTGGAAAGAGCATTGGAGATTATTTAGTCCAATCTCCTCATTTTTTACAAATGAAGAAACTAAAACTCAAAGTAGTACAGTTTTTTTTTTGCCCATGATCACTATAAATGTAGTTATTGCAAATCCTTCTTTTTTTCCTTCTCTATTATTGTGGAAAGTATCAAAATCCTTCCAGTGACTCAGGTTCCCAAATAGAACATGATCCTCAAAAGTCCATTATCTTCTACTTCCCTTTTCATCAATTTTGAGGTATGAACTCTTCTTCCTTTAAGTTTTCTCCACTCATAAAAGTTCCATCCTTGATTAGATTCTCATTGGGTCTTACTTGGATTATTGCAGCAGGCCCCTTCATCAATGTCCTTCCCTATCTATCTTCTATGCAAGAGTCAAAATGAGATTTCTACAGCCCAGAATTGATCAGATCGCCCAAAGTAGCTTCAATGAGTCTCAGTCACCTCGGGGAAAATAAATTCCTTTGCCTGCCTTTTTTCAATTGATTAAATTTATTTGTTAATAATGTAGTAGTTTATTTCATTAAAAAAAAAGCTATCTCTCTCTTTCTTTTCTCTCCCCATTAGAGAAGGCATCATTTGATTAAAAGAAAACTCTACATATGTAAAACTCTCTCTTACTTATTTCTATTTATCATTTTCTTCTCTGTAATTGGCCATACATGAGTCATTTTTCAGACAATATTTCTATTGTGAAATACAATGTTCTCTTGGTTCTGTTCATTTCACTGTTCATAATTTCATGTAGGTCTTTTCATGTTTTATTTTTCTTTTTTTAAAACCCTTCACTTACATCTTAGAATCTATACTGTGTTGGTTCCAAGGCAGAAGAGTGGTGAGGGCTAGACAATGGAGGTTAACTGACTTGCCCAGGGTCACAAAACTAGGTGGTGTATGAGACCAGATTTAAACCAGAACTTCCTATCACTAGGCCTGGCTCTCAATCCACTAAGCCACCAAGCTGCCCCCTTTCTGTACTTTTTCAAAGTTAACCTGCTGTTCATTTCTTCTGGACCTGTTCTATTCCATCACAACCATATGTCACATTTGCTTAGCCATTTCCCAATTGATCAGCATCCCTTCAAATTTCAGTTCTTTACCAACACAAAGAGTACTGCTATAAATAATTTAGAAAATATAGTTTCTTTTCCTTTTCCCCTGATCATCTTAGAAAAGAGAATTGTTTTACTGAGTTAAAAGATATATATACAGTTTTATAACTTTTTTGAATATAATTTGAGATTGTCCTCCAAAATGGTTGGATCAAGTCACAGTTCCACCAACAATGTATCAGTGTCCTCATTTTTCCACATCCCCTCCAACATTTGTCATTTTTCCCTTTCATCATTTTAGCCAATGTGATTGGTATGAGATGATATTTCAAAATTATTTTGATTTGCATTTATCTAATCAATAATGATCTAGAGCATTTTTGTTGTTATATATAGCTTTGATTTCATTCAAAAACTGTCATATCTTTTTGCCATTTATCAATTGGAGAAAGGCTCATATACTTATATATCTGACAAAATATCTCTTTTAGATATGAAAGCTCTATCTGAGAAATTGTTTATGATTTTCCCCCAACTTACTATTTTCCTTCTAATGTTAACTATATTCATTTCATTTGTTGGGAAAAGGTATGTAAAACTTAATGTGGCCAAAATCATCCATTGCCATTTAAAAGGCTTTACATTCATCCTGAAACCCACTTTTCCATATGACTCTCTCCTTGAACTCTATGTTTTATCCAGATTATCCAATTTCCTCTTCTCATGTAAGACATTCCATGTTCTTTCTCTGTGACTTGGCACTGGCTGTGGAGTTCAGAATGCTCTGGGGTGACCTTCATGCCACAAAAAGGCATCCTAGTAGGATTTCATCAGAGGCAAAGAAAATCTCACTTGAGAAAACTCAGGGGATTATCCTCTCCAAGAGAAATACTGTTTGGGAATTTGCTCATTGCTGGGCTGAGCTGCAGAAATCACTCCATGCCTTGCCTTTAACTTCAACATTCATAAACAAGTGCAAAGAAAGGCAAAAAAAGACAAGCTGTTCTTTGAATGCCTAGCAACCAGGAGAATTGAAAAAAAAAAACTTTATCAACCTCATGCCAAGCTTGGGCTTTCCTTGTTGAAAGTAACGGCCAAACTGGAGAACAATGTGTCTAGGCAGCGAGGGGTGGCAGTGAATAGAACACTGGGTCTGGAGACAAGAAGACTCTCTGTTCCTATTTTGCCTCAGATGCTATTTAGCTGTGTGACCCTGGGCAAATCGTTAGATTGCTTTAAAGTTTTGTCATTAGATAGAATTTTCTGGTAAATGTTAAGAAAAATTGAACTTATTATCGTTCTCTTTAAACTCGCCTCCTATTGAGAGTGCCCCTACTCTATCAGCCACCCACATTTGGAACCTAGAAGTCATTCTCAAGTCTTCACTTCCTTTTTCATCCCACTATATCCAATCTGTTGCCAAGGCCTGTTGATTTTATCTTCATATTGTCTCACATTTATGTCCCCTTCTCTCTTCCAGCACTGCTGGGTCCTTGGTACAGACTCTTATCTCTTCACGCTTGAGCTTATTCCAAAGACTTCTTGGTGGATCTCCCCGTTAAAGCTGTCTCTCCCTTCCAGTTGATCCTCCATTCAAAATACCTTTCTAAAGTGCAGGTCTGACCATAGTACCTCCTTACTCAAGAAATTTCAGTGACTTCCTTGTACCTCCAATCCAATCCTCTGTTGACATTCAAAACCTTTAGTAAGTTGAGCCCTGTTTTGCCGTCTTTTTCGACCTCCCCACCACTTACTCTTCGATCCAGTGACACTGGCCTCCTTGTTGTGTTCCTTGAAGAAGACGCTCCATGTCCAGCCTCCTGATGTCCTGCATGGACAGCTCCTGCTCATCATGGCATAGCTTCCTTCAGCTCTTATCCAGCATCCCATCTTCTACAAGAAGTCTCTCCCAATGTCAATGATCTCTTCTCTTCCAGTAGGTAGCGCTTGTTTGTGTACATGTTTTGCTACTATTAATCTTTAGCTCCTTGAGGACAGGGAATGTCTCTTGCCCTTCTGTGTATCCTTGGCACTCATCACAGTACCTGGCACATACTGGTTTCATAATAAACAAATATTGACTGACTTTGTTTACATTTTCTCAAATGACAGTTCTAGGGAATCCTTGAGGTAGGTGTTACTCTTATTATCCTTCTGTTACAGATCAGGGAATTGAGGCTCAGAGAATTTAAGTAAGTAACTTGCTCACAGTGTCACTGCTAGGAAGAGTCTGAGGCAGGATTGGAATCAAGTCTTTTTGGCAGCAAGCCCAGATATAATCCACTTTGCCCCCATTAGCATTTCTGGTGTGCATTTACATGTCCTTTTGCCATTAAAACCAAATCCATCTCCCCAGGGCTTTAAATTCCAATACCTTGTGAAAGAAACATTTTTTCTAATTGGCCAATATTGTTTTGGAGCTATTTTGGGAAAATTCCAATGATGGCAGGAAGGTATTTCATTAAAGAAGACAAATTTCTATTTACTTGTATTGATTTTTGTTCAGCAATAGAAGAATAATGGTGCATTGGGGAGCAAGGGTGGGTGAGGACCTCCTCACATGACTGCCGTAATGACTCCGGCCTTGAGAAGCCTCCCTGTAAACTCTAATAAATCAGGAAAGCTGGGGAAGGGAGGCAGTTTTAGAGACCCGGCTTAATAGGATGGTGGATGCCCAGGAGACTTTATTTACTCAACTGCGTCACTGTTAATTTTCGATCACATCCACTTCTTTATTCATTGGATAGAAAAGAAACCTGATTATCTAAGGCTCAGTCAATTTACCCTGGCCTTTTCCTCTCTCAAGATTGGTCTAGTTTAAAGAAAACAACACAAAGACGTGGTCTGCAGGGTTCCTATCCAAGAACGAGGAAGTAGCCATAAGCCAAGAGTCTGCAAGGAAATAATGGAAAGTATGACAATGAGGCTGAGGCTGGCAACAGCCTTTGAAATGCTCTGCTTCACTATGAAGACAGGAGCTTTAAACTGTGCATGTTCTAAGGGTCTAGAGGTTCTTCTGGTGTCTGCCATCTATTGGCTCTTGGACTCTGGATGAACTACTTCAGCTCTCAGTGTTCTAGGCAAATCTCTAATTCTCTAAGTAGCCGGTAACTCCCTGACTTATGACATGCTATTGGAAGGTTCTATTAATGAAATTAAACATCTATCCCATTCCCCTCCCCCAAATATTGTCAGGGAATGTGGATGTTGAGGATGAGGACTCCAAGGATCTGACATTTGGCATTCAGATCAAAGATCCGGCTGTCTGCTCTCTAATGCCCATCGGCACTTGGGACATCACCAGCAGCAGCACAGGCAGAGCCCAGGGTTCTGTGCATCCCAGCTCGAGGACAAACAGGGAACTTTCTCAGGCTTATTTCTCCTAGAATGTTTGCGTGTCCTGCACCCCTTGGGCAGCCCATCTGATGAAGCCTGGGCTTCTATTTTCAGAACCAGGTTTTGGAATACAAAAATGAAAATGCATGGGGTTACAAGGGAAGCCAACTCTGAATCATTGCCCACAGGTTACTCCAATGATATGGCCTTTCCAGAATCACACTAAGCAGGTCCCTTTAATCAATAACAGGAACTATGGCTTAAATGTCCCAATTCACTATGAAGAATCTGCCACAACATAAGGATACCACCTTGTTTTCTTGAAATTGATTCGGAATGAGTTCACCTCTGATAATACACAGGGTTTACAATGTGCCAGCCTCGTTATAATAAGGATTTTATTTGAGCCTCACAACAACACGGGGAGGTAGATACTATCATTATGCCCATTTTATAGATGAGGAAACAGGAAAACAGAGGTGAAGTGATTTGTCCAGGGTCACTCCACTAGCAAGGGTCTGAGGCCAGATTTTAGTTCAGATCTTCCTGACTCCAAACCCAGTTTTCTATCTCCCTCTCCATCCAGTTCCTAAATGTCTCCAGCCCTGATTTTGTATTTAGTCATCACTAGATTTTTCAATTACTCTTTTGGCTGATGTTTATTCAACTGCCTGACCATGGTTGAGGAAACTAAGACTCAGGGAGTTTAAGGGACTTTTTCAAGGTCACTTAGCCTATAAGACCTAAGTCTAGGTCTTCTGATCCCAAATCTAATGCATTTTTTTCAGTATAACATTCTCTCCACTTTCAATAAAGCACCTCTACTGGAATTAATATGGTGTCTTCCTTCCGCATTAGGTAGAAGCCAGGATGAGCTGAGTTCAAGTTGTGCCTAAAATATGTCTGACTAGTGGGACCTATCTATAATTCTGCTACCAAAGCTCCAGTGTTAGTTGAAAAATTATTATGATGTGACTCACTTGTAACTTCTCTCTCAGTGCTCTTGGCAACTCTGGAAGACTCAAAGTTACAGCAGGATACTGACCATCTTTGAGAGAGGATGCCTCCATCTCCTGGCATTGCTTATATGGAGAAAATCACAGAGCCTGCCTATATTCTCATTCTTTATCCATGCTATTTGTTTGGACACACGTGGAATTCACTACTCTCTTAGACTAGAAATCACAAAATAGTGAGCAACATGCCTTGGTAGGAGGGATTCCCACACAGGACTTTCTCCCCAAAGATGAGTGAAATCAGACAGATTCCAGGCTTAGACCTTGGAGTTAACATAACTGTCCCCAACCTGTTTTTGAGATGAGTAAATCAAGTTCCATGATTAGCTTAGTGTCAAGCAGGGAATGAGAACCAGAGGTAGAATCCAATCCGAATCCCCTGACTCCAAATCTAGCGATTTTTCCTCCTACATGTTTCCTTCCTTCAAAGGGGCCAGGGGCAGGTGATTTATTTGGGCATCTATATTTACACAATGTCACTACAAAGGGAAATTTATGATGATATTGAATATTCACAGAGAAGTAGTTGTGAACCACACCCACATCACAGATCCTGACGCTAACATGCCCAGAACCAAGACTGCAGGACTCTGCTGCTATTAACCCATTATTCATCATCAAGCTATGGCAGCGTAGAAGGAGGAACCTTGGAAGCATCCTTGACAATTTGTATATGGAGATAAAGGAGATTCTCTGAATTCTCACCCACTGGTGCCACCTTGAGTGGCAGGTTCCCCACAATAAATCTGGTGGGCCATAACAATAAGAGGGAGGGAAGGATAGCCTGGAGATTGTCATAGTCCTATGACTATTGCAACAGGAAAGGGTTGTTTTCACAGCATCACAGAGGTAAGAGGAAGCCAGCTAGTCCCTTCTAATTGTAAAACATCGTGGAAAGAGAATCTCCTTTCCTAGACATCTTATATGGACCTCCAGACTACAAATACAAATATCCAAAGGGGAGGAACCATTGTTCTCCTATAAGGTAGCCCATCTATTGCCCTTTGGGATAATTCTCAATATTAGGAAGCTTTTTATGACATGGAGCCTAAATCTAAATCTTTGTAACTTCCCCATCCATTGCTTCAAGTTCCTCCTTCTGAGGCTGAGCAGAAGAAATGTAATCCCCTCTTTATACAAATCCCATGAATACTTGCAAACAGCATTCATGTCCCCAGAAAACTTGTATTGGAGATGACACATATGACAGAAATATTCCCTATTTCTTAAGTCAATCCATGAGTATTACTAAGTTCTCTTGGAAACAACTTCAGGGGATGTGAGCTCAAAGCCCGTCACCTTTTAAGTTTCTCTCTGCAATGTATTAATAGCCTTCCAAAAATATAAATTTGGTGGGTTTTTTTGGCTTTAATGTCAAATAAAAATGGCCTTTTGGTATCATTATGGGAAGTTAAAATGTAAGAATCTAAAAGTAAATACTGAACAAATTTGCAATTAGCTGTAATTAAAATAGAAAACTAGAGCCCAACAATTAAATATCATTTTGGGAAATGAATATATTTAACCATGGTATGTTTAATATATTAATGCTATAATTAAGTGTTACACTGTCACCATCAAAAATCAATATGGCTTAATTTATGTGTTTTAAAATTAGTACCTTCTTGCTTTTAATTGGCAGATTATCTATTTTCAAGTGCCAGAAAAAAATTCCCTTGAACAATTTAGCTCTCATTCGCTATTAATGTTTTCATATATATGGTACGATAATGTGAAATATGTAACTCTGATTGATTTACCGTAATGCCTTGCTCACTGTTTCCATATTTTAATAGGATTGATTTCAAGCTCCCAGAGCTAAATTTTAAAACTTGCTAAAATTAAAAAGTAGGCATGATTTTTCATTCATAGATTTTTAAAAATCCTGATTATCTTTTAAAATCTTTACATTTTCTAGAATAACTATCATTGTAAACAATTTATATCACTGTAAGTTACTTTTAAAATTATTTTTAATTAATAAACTTTTGTTTCCTCTTACTTCCTAACCCCAATAAAGAAAAAATATGGATGATGATGATGATGATATTTTGATAATGTGTGTATGTAGTCATGACATTAGTAGGAAAAATAGCTTGAAGTAGCATATGATATCTAACAATGGTCATTTTAAGGTGAGCTATTATATTTTATTATGTTAATATTTTATTTTGATCTACTAGCTAACATTAATTTAGCTTTTACTATGTGCTAGGCATGTATTATTTCAATTGATCCTCACAATAAGCCTGGGGTGTAGGGGCTATTGTCATCCTCATTTTACAGATAAAGCAAATGAGACAATCCGAGGTTGAAACTTGCCAGAGTCACATAATTATTTGATAGTGAGTATCTGTGGTCAAATTTGAACTCAGGTCTTCCTGACTTAGGGCTCAGTTCTCTATCCACTGCCCACCAAAAGACAGAGAGCAGATATTGTACTATTGCCTTTTGACACTCTAGTCATGTGATGCTAAACAAATTACATATTTTGCTAGTGCTCTAGCTAAGTCTCTCTAACTGTAAGGGGTAGTAATGCTCATTTGCAATGCAATATCTCTGAAAAGGAAAGAAAGAAAGAAAAAGAGAAAGAAAAAAGAGAAAGAGAGAAAGAGAGAAAGAGAGAAAGAGAGAAAGAGAGAAAGAGAGAAAGAGAGAAAGAGAGAAAGAGAGAAAGAGAGAAAGAGAGAAAGAAAGAAAGAGAGAAAGAAAGAAAGAAAGAAAGAAAGAAAGAAAGAAAGAAAGAAAGAAAGAAAGAAAGAAAGAAAGAAAGAAAGAAAGAAAGAAAGAAAGAAAGAAAGAAAGAAAGAAAGAAAGAAAGAAAGAAAGAAAGAAAGAAAGAAAGAAAGAAAGAAAGAAAGAAAGAGAGAGAGAAAGAAAGAGAGAGAGAGAAAGGAAGGAAGGAAGGAAGGAAGGAAGGAAGGAAGGAAGGAAGGAAGGAAGAAAGAAAGAAAGAAAGAAAGAAAGAAAGAAAGAAAGAAAGAAAGAAAGAAAGAAAGAAAGAAAGAAAGAAAGAAAGAAAGAAAGAAAGAAAGAAAGAAAGAAAGAAAGAAAGAAAGAAAGAAAGAAAGAAAGAAAGAAAGGAAGGAAGGAAGGAAGGAAGGAAGGAAGGAAGGAAGGAAGGAAGGAAGGAAGGAAGGAAGGAAGGAAGGAAGGAAGGAAGAAAGGAAGGAAGAAAGGAAGGAAGGAAGGAAGGAAGGAAGGAAGGAAGGAAGGAAGGAAGGAAGGAAGGAAGGAAGGAAGGAAGGAAGGAAGGAAGGAAGGAAGGAAGGAAGGAAGGAAGGAAGGAAGGAAGAAGGAAGGAAGGAAGGAAGGAAGGAAGGAAGGAAGGGAGGGTGAAGGAAGTGAAAGAAGAGAAGAAAGAAGATAGAAAGCAAGAATTTTTAAATATAAAAGTTCAATTTAACAGGCATTGCTAAATACCTATTATATATTGGTCATGGTACAGATGTTGGATATGAAAAGACAAAAACGCAACCATTCCTGCCTTCAAGGAGATGCCATTTGACTCAGCATAATCCTGGCTTTCCCTTGCATTGGTTTCTTTCTAGAGGCTCCTCACCAGCACAAAGTCTCTGATCCCCAAGGAAGGGACCATTGATTTTAGAATGTTCACAGTCTTTAGATCAACTCTGATCTGAGTTCTGAATGAAAGCTAAGGCAGGAGAGACAGCCACACTCTGTGTCCACAAGGTTTCTTCCCTCCATGAATCCTGGGATTCCTGAAGTATGAGCTGGCACACACACCAACAGATGCAATATTCAGAACATGATAGCAAATCAACAATACCAGGACAGCATGGTAAGGCCTTGCTACCAGAATGAGCCAGTTAATTTTCTGATCATATTTATCTCTGATATTATCTTTCACAAAGATTCTTGTGCCATTTGAACCTCATTTACTCATCTGTAAAATGGGGATGATAATCTCTTGCCAAATCTACAAGGCTACTGTGGCATTAAGATGAGCTAACAAGTGAAAGCCCCCTTTAAAGTCAAATTTGAAGTGCTGTCTAAACAGTAGCTTCTGTCCAAGTCTTCCTTTAATCTTGATAGGGAGGTCAGCCTGGACTTTGGGAGGCTGTGGAAGAGGAGTATGAATTATGGACAGCTCTGCAAGCTGGAGAGCCTTTAGGTACAGTGCCAGGAATAGAGTGTGCCAGCTATCCAAGGACCAGCTTAAATAAATTCAGAGAGGTTCATATCCAGCACTGGGGAAACAAATGCAGTAAACAAAACAATCTCTACAATCTGGGAGTCTGTAATTCTACGCCATCCCATGTCTCTAGTGATTCAGAAGATGGAGCAATAGTTCCTGTTGCAGGGCTTGCCATAGGACAGGCAATGACTGTGGATGGGTCCCACTCTTACCTGAGGGCCATGGGGAAGACAGCAGAAGTAGTGCTGGGTAATGCTTACTGAAGGGATCTCTGAAAAGCTCCCCCCCCCCCCAATAGGTTTAAATTGGATTGCTATCATTCACATTTTCGCCATGACTTTTTAATGTCTACACAATTAACAACCCAAAAGAAATCCAGCCCAGCAGGGAGCACAGCTCATTTCTTCAGTGTAAATGCTCTCACGGAAAATGTAATCATCGGCTCTGTCAAGCTTCTGGGAGTAAGCCAGAGCCTTTGAACTCAATGACCTTACAGGGAGATTCTGTTTGGGACAATGGAGAAAACAATTGATTTCTAGAGTAGTTGGCCCTCAACACTGGAAACATCGGGGATAGTGGAAAGAGGACTGCATGTTGGTCTGGGCAGGGCTGGTTTCGAAGCGACAGTCACTCCGCTACTACCTGTGTGGATTTGGTCAAGCTATTTGACACCTCTTGACTTCACTCCCCTCATAAGTAAAATCGGGGGTTCAAGTTCTTTTTCAGCTCTAAATCTGTCCTTCTTCGAAGGGAGTCAGAGAAAAGGGTGATCACCATGGAATACTCAGGGAAGTCCTTGAGAGAAGGTAAGATGAGCTGAGCCTGGAGCGATGGGCATATTTTAGATATGAGAATGGGGAAATGATGTGGAGAATCCTGGAGGAAAGTCATGGTGGAAGGGAGAAAGAAAATGAACAAAATCCCAGAGGACTGTGCGACTGAGAGAGCATCAATACATAATGATCACTTTGACAGGTTTTTTTGATGACTTCAGTCAATAAATACTCAACTACATCAGGATGGGTGCTGGATGAGGCTCCAGATTTGGGGTTGGAGGGGACTGAGAAGACAGGGAAGGTATGACCATTTATTAAACAACTACCATTTGCACCTTGATCTCAGGGAAAGGCAGGGGTTTTGTCTTTGTATCCCTAGTATTTCAGTCATTCATGTCATCTCTCTTCATGGAAAGAACTGATAGAGTCTGAATGCATATTAAAATATGCTAGATTTCCCCTCCTCCTCCTCCTCTTCCTCCATTGTACAATTTCCTCATGTATAAAGTGGTCTAGATGCCCTCTGGGGTCTCTTCTCACATTAAATCTATACTCTTTCCAGCATGTATGTAGGGGAAAGTGGGAGCACTGGTAAATAATGGAAACTGAGTCAAAGTCTTATGGGAGACTGAAAATCAATGAGGGAAATATGGAAAAGGTAAATCGATTTCATTCACTTTACATCCATCTGGCAATGCCAGCTTCGTGCCAAGTGGTATGCTCTCTTATGAGTTCAAAAGTAAAACAGCTCCTGCCCTTAAGGAACTTCTATTCTCTTAAAAAAGAAAAAAATATTCATATAAGTAAGTGCACAAAGTAATGCAGGGGGAGGACTTCCAACTGGAAAGATTAGGTAAGGCTCTGAGTAAGAGGTGACTTTGGGGTCAGTAGGATAGAACTAGGGATTCAAAGAGGGGAAGGTTGGTAGGAAGATGCACAGTCATGGGGGGTCTGGCTGACTGTAGAGGGAAGTTTGGAGCACTAGAATGAAGGCTCAGAGACTGAGGTTTATGTTTCATTGTCAGGATCAACACCACCAGCAGCAACTTGCTGACAATGGGAGCTCTCTTAAGGTGGAGTAAGTTTCCTCAGGATAGAGAAGGTGACTTTCTACTAGAGGTCTTCAGGCAAAGGATGAATGGAGACAAGAAGTTCTAGAAAAGATTATTATTCAGATGGGGGTAATTATAAATGGACTCTGAGGTCCCTTATAGCTTCCAAAGTCCGTGACTCACTACTATTGGAACTGAATATATATCCATTGAATTGAAATTTCCATCAATCATAAATCCCCAAAGTGAAGAAGACATTTGCATTTGGGGTCACACAGCCTTTCATCCCAATCACCATCCCCAGCCCAACTGGTCAGAGGTACTCTCAGGGAAATAAATTTTAAAATATTTAATTTTCCCCAAATACATGTCAATTTGAGTTCGAAATGCTCTCCCTCCTTCCCACCTTACCTCCATTCTTCATTCCTTCCCCATCAAGACAGTCAACAATCTGATATAGATTTTTCATGTACGATCATGTAAAATATGTTTCCATATTAGCCATTTTGTTGAAGAGAAAATGAAGGAGGAGGAGGAGGAGAGGAGGAGAAAAAGGAGGAAGAGGAGGAGGAGGGAAAATCTAGTATATTTTAATATGCATTCAGACTCTATCAGTTCTTTCCATGAAGAGAGATGACATGAATGACTGAAATACTAGGGATACAAAGACAAAACCCCTGCCTTTCCCTGAGATCAAGGTGCAAATGGTAGTTGTTTAATAAATGGTCATACCTTCCCTGTCTTCTCAGTCCCCTCCAACCCCAAATCTGGAGCCTCATCCAGCACCCATCCTGATGTAGTTGAGTATTTATTGACTGAAGTCATCAAAAAAACCTGTCAAAGTGATCATTATGTATTGGAGGCTAAAGTAGCCATGGAACCCCCAGCAGCAGAATAAAGCAAAATTCAGGCACAATAGCCTCCTCAACACCACATCTTGTGGATCTGAGTTAGAAGAGAACCAGCTGATGTTTGATCTAGTCATTACTTGCACCTGTTTTATACAAGTAATATTTTCTTTGGTTATGTAAATTTCTATATAAATTATATTTTAGCTTGACCTTCTATATGGAAAGTTCTTCCTTCAAATTCCACAAGAAGTCCATTCATCATTCTAGGTCTAGAGCAAGTCCCATTTCCTCTGGAAAGAATTTCCTTACTGATCCCTCTTCTGAACTGCTAGAGTTCTCATGACTCAATGCTGTTAACAGATTACCTCACATGGAGTCAAGAATTCAAATCTGGCCTAAGACACTTACTAGCTATATGACCCTGGACAAGTCACATAATTCCTGTTTGCCTCTATTTTCTCAACTGTAAAATGGGGATAATAATAGTCTCCATCTCCTAGGATTTTTATGAAGAACAAATGGGATATTTATAAAATTATTAGCACAATGTCCAGCACATAATAGGTGCTATATAAAAGTGTTAATTATTATTATATGTAAAATAATTTCAAGTAGGAGAGTGCAAATGATATTGGGAAGATGAGAAAAGGCTTCATTCAGAAAGATCTGCTTGAGCTATGCTTTGAAAGAAACTAAGAACTCTAGAGGAGACAACCAGGTGACTCAGTGGATAGAGCTCTGGACGTGGAGTCAGAAAGACCTGAGTTCAAATCCAGTCTCAGACACTTATTGATTATATGTCTCTGGACAAGTTGCCTAACTTCTGTTTTCTCTAATTTGCAGGAAAAGTAAAGGGCAAACCACTCTAATATCTTTGCAAAGAAAATCCAACAGGTAGAAGAGTCCATGGAGTCATGAAGAGTCAAACCCAACTTTGTGGTAAAAACAAGGCTTCTACAAGGTGGGAGTGATGAGGGAGGGCATTCTCTGGTTCTCTTCTAACTCAGGACCACAAGCCATGGTGTCCATGAGAGCCTATTGTACAAATTCCACTACCATATATGTTAGAAAGCTTTATTCTGCTGATGAGGGTTCCATGGTTCCTTTAGCCTCCAATACCTATTGATCACTTTGACAGGTCTTTTAATGACTTCAGTAAAAAGTCCTCCCTCTGCCTTCCAACAAAACTTGTGCTGGCTTTGAATGGTTGAGGTCTGGATTTTTAGAAATATGCCCGTTTTCTACCATGTTTCCGTTCCAAGTGGTACATCTGTCGCTGTTTTTACAGAATATTTTCTCCCATCTCCTTGGGAAGGAAATTAATTTAAGCCCACTGACCAATAGTCCCAGGCTACTCGTTCTCACATTAATCTTCACCAATGGCAGTGGACTTCACTTAACATGGAGACTCAAGAGAGCACGTATGTTGTCCTTTTCTGGACAGCTGGAATGGGATTTGGCTTGGCTAAGCGGTGCTGAGAGTGGCCGCTTATTTCCACTCTTAGCATTCCAATGTGTTTTCTGTGAGATCGTTGGCCTTGGCCTTCTTTTACACTCGTCTTAGAGCACACGCAATAAAGACCAGATTAGAAGTGATTTCTCTGGCATTTTCAGGAATGTCTCACCTCTGGAGGGGCTGTTCTATCTTGGGTGAAAGTGGAAGGGATTTCTAGTCCTTAAAGGTAGTTGTGAAGTGGGAGGTAGAGTGAAAAGAATCGGCTGGGGATGGGGGAGAGATTAGCTTTACTCTTAGATTCAAGGATGGAAGGGATGAGAACACCACCTATTCCAGTCTGGAGCAAAGGAATTAAAGGATTTACCTTAGATGACAAAGTAGCAGGCCCAGGATTTGAACTCAGTTTCTGAATCAAAAGGAACAAACATTCTGAAAGCACTCAGTACGATGCCTGATACCATGTTGTTGTTCAGTCATTTCAGTCACGTCCAACTCTATGACCCCATTGGGCTTTTCTTGGCAGAGATGCTAGAGTGGTTTTCCATTTCCTTCTCCAGTACATTTTACAGAGGAGGAAACTAAGGCAAGCAGGGTTAATTGACCTGCTCATGGCCACACAGGTAATAAGTGTTTGAGGCTAGATTTGAATTTAGGAAAATGAGTCTTCCTGAATCCAGGCCCAGCACTCTATCCACAGCACCAGCTAGCTGCCCTTGGCACATGGTAGGTTCTCAATAAGTGCTTATTTCTTCCCTTCTTCCTCCCCCCTCTCTTCTGACACAAAACCTTGAGCCCCAGTCCTAATGTAATACAGCCAATTTTTGCCACAGCTATTACTTGTATATTTTAACTTTTCCTTCTGTTTAGTAAGTCATTCTTCAAAACTAAATTCTAAATTCTGCTCATCATTCCAGGTCTCCAAGTTCAGTTTGCTTTGGGCAGCCTTCCCTGGCAGCTGCTTCCTCACTGATTTCTCTACTCTGAATTCCTAGAGCCTACTTGGCATAGTACATAGAATGCCTCACCCAAAATCAGGAGGAACTGAATTCAAATTTGACCTCAGTCAGTAGCTGTGTCAACATAAACAAGTCAATTCACTGCTGTTTGCCTCAGTTTCCCCATCTGTAAAATGTGGCTACTCATAGCATCTATCTCTTAGGGTTGTTGTAAGAGACAAAAGAAATGACATAAAAACCCCTTACCTTCTTTTTTTTTCCTTTTAAATGTATTTGTTTATTGTTTACATTAAACTACCCAATCAACTCCCTCCCTGCCCTCCCCCCAGAAAGATCTATGTATGTATATATATATAAAACTCTGTCTTGCTTGTTTCTTTTTATCAGTGCTCTCTCTGGAGGTGGGTATAGACAAGTCATTCTTCTATTGATATATAGAATGTCCTCTTGGTTCTGCTCACTTCCCTCTTTATGCTCTCATGTTGGTCTTTCCATGTTTTTTTCCAACATGAACCTCTTCATCATTTCTCACTCTGCAGTGATATTCCATCCCAATCACATGCCCCAATTTGTTTAGCCATTCTCCAATTGCGGAACATTCTTTCAGTTACTGGGTCTAAGACAGAAGAGAGACAAAGGCTAGGCAGTGGGGGTAAGTGACTTTCCCAGGGTCACACAGCTACAAAGTATCTGAGGGCAGATTTGAACCCAGGCCCTCCTGATTCCAGACCTGATGCTCTACTCATTGTGCTACCCTGCTGTCCCACAGGGGTGGCATTTAAAAGTGATTTGCAAATTATAAAGCTTTGTATTAATGCTAGCTAGCAGCATAGCTTTATTCCAGTCTCCTAGAAAATGTGATCTTACGTCCCATAGAGTGTGCCACTAGGCAAGTGTTTGTCCTGGGAATCCTGGAGAATTTGATTTGAGAACCGAACAGCTAAAGGTCCTTATGGGAATGGGTGACAATGAACCAGTGAGAATGTCTGAAGTGCTCCATAGACACGAGGCTTGGAACCCTCCCTGCTCTGCTTCTGACTCTCCACATCTTGGACATCAGTCATGCCTCAGCTGCCTCTTCTCCCTGGATCTTCCCTGTCAACTGGCTCCTTCTCATCCCAGAACATTCCTTCCCTTCTCCCAGGGGGGATTTCCCTTTCCAGGCTCCATTTGGGAGAACTCTGGCCAGTCTTCCTTCCCCTTCCTTCTCTGCTTCCAACTCTTTTCAGTACCATTTTCTGTTCGACCTTCTCCCATTAGAACATAAGCCCCTTGAGGTCAAGAGCTGCCATTCTTCACATGGGTCGATGGGGATGTGACTGGCGATAGAGACTCTAAGCGATCACTCCAGTGCAAATATGGAAATAGATCTTGATCAATGACACATGTAAAACCCAGTAGAATTGTACATCGGCTATGGGAGGGGGGAGGGAAGAGGAGAGGGAAAGAGCAAGAATCATGGAACCATGGGAAAAATCTTCTAAATTAATTAATTAAATAAAAATTTTCAATTAAAAAAATAAAACTGAAAAGAAAGAGCTGTCTGTCTTTCTTCGTATGTGTACCCTTGGCTGGCACTGAGCACAATACCAGCCACATAACAAGCCCTTGGCTCGTTACGGGACCTCATCCTGCTTTATTCAGGGCAACTATTCTTTCAGAAATAGCTTGCGGCTGTAAGTATTTAGATAAACATTTTCTAATGGATTTTATAACTAGATATGTGGATGTGTATGCATGTATATTAATTATCTAAGTAACATGGAGCATGCATATATTTACGTAGAAACACAGATTTCTAGAATCTAATGGATTTTATACATTGTATACTTAAATGTGAATATATTTCTATAATAAATACATTGTTCAATACATTATATATAATGTACAAACATGTTATCTAATTGTATTTTTATATATTACATTTAAATATATAATTTTATATAGACATGCATTAGAACACTTGGATATCCAATTATGTGTACATGCATGTTTGGGTTCTAATGTACTTATGTGTGCATATACATATATATCCATACATGCATACACACCAAGTATATATATATATATATAATACATTAGAATATTGTATTCCTATTATATTAGACACATACATATATGTTCCTATACATATTAGACACATATATGTGTGTTTTGAGATACTTACATACAAACACATTAAAATATATTGGAATAGATTCTAATGTGCTTACATATTACTATATTAGAAGGTACATGTATGTTCTAGGTGTGTACTTACAAATGAATACATTAGAACATATATATATATATACTAGACCACAGCCAAATATTGATGTATTTATGTATGTATCTCTCTATTAGATGTCATTTCCCCTGAACTTTCCAGATCAACAGCCATCATTAACAAAGCAAACCAGCCCACTGGCATTCCTGCCAATGTAGATCCCATTCCAAACTCTGCCAAGAGATGGGAAGGGAAGCCGGCTTGATGGGGCAGTCAATGGCCACCGTTGCCCAGAGTTTGGAGGTCTCCCCTGTTCTTTTTCCTTTGATTGCTGTAGCCGAGGCACAAATAGTTTTCCTGCTTCTGCTCACCTTAGTCTGTGGCAGCTCGGATCCAACTTCCCAATTTTCTCGCCTTTCCTCCTAGTCATCATTTCTTACCGTATCATAATATCCCATTACGTTCGTGAACTAATACTAATCTTCTCAAAGAACGCTCTCGGTGGCAGGAGAAATGAATCTTCCAGGGAACAGGAGAAGGAACGTCCTCTGTGGTCCTTAATGGGATCTCACGCAGAGAAGCATCTGTTTGAGTGAGAAAACGTTTCCTCGTGCCTGCAGTAAAAGGTAAGCCCCTCGGGGAGATGGATTGTTTGGGTTTCATCTTTGTCAGACTAGTGCCGGGCACACAGGAGAGGCATGACCGACTGGAGAGAGAGCTGCCTCTAGAGACCAAGGATGGGCTTTACAGCCTGACTCTACCGATGCTTCCTACCTGAGTGACCTTGGGCAACTCAGTTAACATAGGAAAATGAGTTTGGGACAAGATGGCCTGTGAGCTCTCTTCCTGCTATTGATCTATGGCCCAATTTAGATTTCTAAATGTTTCTCAAATTCAATTGACTTTCTTTGCTCACTGATAATCCATCACTGACAGATTACACAAAGCTCAGTATTCAAGGCTGGGTTTTGTTTCCAAATATGTTGAATGTGTGTCCTCTATATATTCCTGTTGGAGTGGCCATCATTAAGTCCACATGAAACCCAGAAAGATCAGACCCGAGACATCATCTGTGCAAGGCTTTCTTAGGCATATGACCATGGAGGAGTCACCTACCCTCTAGGCAATGCTGAGACCATAAGTCATAGATGAGTCACTGATCTGCACTGGTGGATGTTGTGTCCATACCACGAGTGCTCTAGGCTCTTAACACAAAATCATTGCTCCAGACTAAAAGGTAAAAAAAGACCTTGAAAATGGAAGAGGGTTAGTAATGGAGTAAAAACAAGGCATTGCAGATACTTAGTCTACCTGTCCTGTAGCCTACAGTGTCCCAAGGGTCCAATTAGGGGGTCAGAGGGAGCCAATGCTATGTGGGCACCAGGCAGATTGAATCTTGCAGAATAAAAAGATTTCTTGATCTTGAGTCATTCCTTCCTGAGGAAGTAATCATTCCCTCCTTATTGGTAGTCTTTGCCTTGATTGGGAACATCACATTCTCCCTCTTATGTGTTCTTTCCCTCTCCTCTTCCCCATTGACCCTCCTATTCTATAATGTAGACCTGTAAAAAAATGGATTCATCAGTACATAGTGTTATTGGGAACTTTAGTTCATGCTGTTTAAGGCCTATTTCTCCACCATCACTTCTGTTTAACTTAAGTAGACTTCTTAATTAAACACATCCCAAAATAGCTATTATCCCCCCCCCCAAACTCTCCTCACTAGCACTGGAGAGCAACACCATGTTCCCAGTCCTTCAGGTTTACAAACTAAGTCATTCACAGCTGCTCATATCTTATCTGTTGATTCTAGCTTTCTAACATGCCTCCTAATCAGCCCTTCTCTCCTCTGACATTGCCACCACTCAAGCAGAGGCCCTTATTACCTCATGCCTAGACTATTCCAATAGCCTCATGATGAGACTGCCTGGTCAAGTCCCTCCCCACTCCTGTCCATCCTCCATTCAGCCATCAAAAGGTTTTCCTAAAGGGCAGGTCATTATATTCTCCCTATTCAATAAACTCTAGTGGCTCCCTATCACCTTTGGGATTAAACACAAAATACTCCATGTGGCATTCAAAGTCTTCCCTACATGACCCCTTTTCCATGTTTCCAGTCTTCTTAGACCTTATTTTCCCCCATGTACTACTCTTTCATCCAGTGACATTGCCTCCAATCCAATGACAATCATGGCATGTTCTCCCTCCTCAACTCCTCCTACTCTCTACCCTAACTTTCCTTAAGTCTCAACTGAAACCCCATTGCCCCAACTCTTCCTAATTCTAGTCTTCCCTTTCTTAATTATTTATCTTGCACAGAGTTTGCTTTTATATATAGTTGTGTGAGCTCCTGAGAGGAGGGATTGTCTTTTTACCTCCTATAGTTCCCTCAGTGCTTAACATAACATAATCCCTGGCTCATGGTAGGCACTTGGTAAATGTTGACTGATTGGTTCTGTTTTCACCCTCATCTCTTCATGTGCATGTAGAAAGAAAAGTCATTTTGATCTCTCTTGACACATTGTGGTTGTTGTCTCTGGTTGCTGTCTGTCTTTCCTCTTCTTGGATTCTTTTTGCCTGCAGTGATCAACAAACAAATCATCTCTTCTTGCCTGGCTTTCTTTATAGTAATGGGAGTCCCTCTTTTTTATTGAGCACATATCATGTTGCATTCTGACTTGGGCTTCGATTTGCCAGGCAGTCTTTTGCTCTTCAGAGTGCAGGATGCCATTACTTCCTGTGATATCTGGGGAATCTGCAAAAGTCTTGTGCCATCTGAATTTCTTTTCCTTGATATTTGAAGGTCTTTCTCCTGACTGATGGTAGGATTGGTGTGTGTCAGGGAAATTATTAAAATAAAATACTCTCTGTCCTAGAGATTACAGCAGAGCTTTGGTTTGATTTTCTGGAGACAATTCATAGACTCTTTCAATTGGCACCTTGTTTTTATGTTCAGAAATTCTGGATCATTTTCTTGTATTCTTTCATGTATTTTGATCTTCAGATTTTTTTGACATATTCTTTTGGGAACCCTAGAGTCCCTAAGTGTTCTATATAGCCCATCTTTGAGCTCCATGTTTGTCGACATGGAGATTGTGCTTTCTCTTTATGGCATTGAATTTTGCTCCTCTGCTTTCTTGCAGAAGTATAAATTTGACCTCCCAACTGCTTATTCTCTCTCTCTTGTTTCTTTGAGTAGACTGACTTACTGTTATTGATTCAAATTGCTGTTTTGATTTGTTTTTCCTTTTTTACCAATGACTTCTGCTATACAAGAAGAAGGAAATCTTTCATAGTTCTTACTTCTCTTTTCAAACAGTCAGGAGCATTTTGCTGGGATTCCAAGCTGTTTGGGGAATCCAAAGGGCCCTTGACCTCAGCAGATGTTCATTTTTCTTTGACTTACAATATTTATTCATAGATGGCTGAGCTATTTTACCTGATCTGGAGATCATATTCCATTGTGTTATTAATATCTTCCATGTTGCTTAAGATTTTTATGTGGAAGGTCCGTAACTGAATTTTCTTTTTCCTAAGATCCTTGGTAATTTCAGTGTTCTCCCCTATTTTACCTCTTTGTTCACTTTTTTACCCCCTCCCCTTGGTTTGAGTGCTGGGTCTCAAGTCAGGAAGACCTGAGTTCAAGTCCATCCCCAAATACTTACTAAATGTATGACCCTTGAGCAAGTCATTTTCACTCAATTTTCTCATCTATAAAATGGATATAATAGCCCCAATTTCCCAGAGAAGCTAAGAGCAACAAATAAGACAGCATTTGTAAAGCTCTTCACCAGTGTTCCAATGTTCTGTAAATGCTAGCGATTATTCTATCATCTCACATCAGCATAGTGTTTCAAAGTTGCTCAAGCATGCTACATGCCTTATCTCATTGAGATCTCACAACCTTCTTCTTATCCACATTTTGTAGGTAAGGAAATCTTGGCTTATAGAGAGGAAGTGATTTACCCAGAGTCACACAATTGGAAAGTAACTGAGGATCTGAACCCTACTACAAGTCCAACTCTCTCTGTCCCAATAACATGCTGCCATTTATATCACCTTGTGTTTGAGGTAGAGGGAGAGCCAATGCCCAGGCGCATGAAATCTTTCATTAAAATGACTTTAAAGTCACTGTTTTGTTAAAGGCTTGCCAAGGAGTCCATTGAATGCATCTTCCTATCCCTCAGCCCCTCTCTTCACCAGCTGACATTACTTCCAATCAGTGCTGAATGAAACTGAGGGCCTTGAATAGGGTTGTGTTCAATACCAGCCAGTCAAGAAATACTTATGAAGCACTTACATTGTCTCAGACCCTGGCTACTTTCTGGGGGCACAAAAAGACAAAAACAGTGCCTGCCCTCAAGGAGCTTGTGATCACGTGGGAGAGAGGACAGAAATCTAATTGTGTAGACACCCAATAAATACAGTGTGAATGAGAGATACTCTCAGGAGAAAGGCAATAGCAACATGGCTCTTGTAACACGTTTTTTTGGTTTTACACGAAGAATTTATAAGAAAGTAAACAGTGCAGGAGTGGCAAGTGGAGCCTTCTCCTTTGGGGAAATGGTTTTGGAACCAAGCAAAGATTTATTTTCCACCCTTTAATAAAATGCTCTGAGAATAGAAGCAAATGGACTCACATCATTCTGAGGGCCCAGGGGTCAGAGGGAGCAGATGGTAAGAGTGGCTCTCCCAACACATGAAATGCTTGTGCTCCCACTTCAGAGATGAAATACGGTGGGAAAGAGTCGAAGCTCCTGACTTTAAAGAGTAGAGAAGCTCTCAACCCCTTAATGAATGGTTCTCGGGAGAGATGGAAACTGAACTTTCCAGATGCCCAGGAACACTATAAAAACAAAATTTCCAATAATTGGGCATGACAGGCTACAAGTTAAGTTATTTGAGTCTCAATGTAGTTCAATTTAAACCTCAGTTATAACTTAGCTAATTAAAGCTCATAAGAGTTGCAACCAATGGACCTATTTAGAGGGGTAATATTTTGGTCCTATTGAGCATTCCAAAATTTTATTTTTCTGAATTGTTTCTGCCATACCTCCTTTCTTTCAATCAGTGTCTTATATATGATAGATCATTCCTATAAAGGAGTTTTTTATGGTTGGGTTTGTCTTTTACTCATTTTTTTCTGAACTCATAAACATCAAATAAAATGAACATTTATATAATATATATATATATATATATATACATTTAATTAAACAGAAAGAGAGAAGCGTCCCCAATGTAAATAAGATGGAGAAACGTGAGTGAGACAATGTATTTACCTGTATTGAAAACTGGATGAATGTCCTGATTCAAAGACTAGTTATAAATACTGTGAATGCCACTTGGATAGAATTTATCCCTCTACAATTTGGCATGCTTATTGATGATTGCACAAAGCCTCTGTGAGCCACTAATATCCTTGAAACTTGGAGGGTCAAATTGTCTCCAGCATGGTGTGTGGATCCCCATGGAGTGAATTTCTAGGAGGGCAAGGATGACACTTGGCCAAGCTAGGCAAGCATGGCTGGGCTGCCGTTTGCCTCACTGCATGGACTATCCCCATCAAGACAATAATAAGCCATGAAGTACTTAAGTAATGTTATTTGATTAGACTCAGTTGAGTAGTCTAGATCATATAGAACAACTCTTGGATACTGCCCCTGTCACGCATCATGTGACCTATTCTTTCTTGCTTTATGTCATCTATCATTTGATAAATAGGATGTTTTTAGCAAAGGAATGTGTAATCAAAAGAGAAGATATGCTTGCTGCTCATGAGGACAGAGGCCCCTTCTCCTTTGATCATGCATTTCTTTCTTTGTATTGGCTACTCCAGATTTCCTTTACAAGTTGCCCTATCATGTGCTCCTATCACCTGCTCACTCTGACCATGTGCCTCCCTATGGCTACCATTTTTAAAGCGTCAGATTTCTGTCCGGAAGGATTCTATGATACTGAACCAAAAAGATAAATAAAGATAAATAAAAATTTAAACTCTTTTCCTGCGTTAAAAGAAAAAATTACTTTCCAAGGGCAAGACAGGAGAAGAATGGATATATAGCAATTCCTCTGATAGTGATGTGGGACCCAAAGGATTATTCTAATTAGGTTACAACAAAAGGATCAAAGTCTTACATTAGGCCTGGGATAGCCATTCTATATCCTGTCCTAATCATATTACATTGGGAATTTGTCTCCAGATCTATTTGCCACATTTTAGGAAGTGACAATAAGTTGGAGAATATCATGAAGAGAGAACTCAGGATTGTGAACAGGAGATCTTGGTGATCTTGCTAAATGCCAACCCTTGGGATGTTTGGACTTGGGGAAATTATCTGAGATCTGTCATATGATATTGAAAGACAATCCAGTGGAAGAGAGAGCAGATTTGTTTTATGTGTCTCCAGAGAGAACTCCATTGGGACCAATGAGTATTTAGTGGTAAAGATGACAGTTGAGCTTAATGTTAGGAAATTTTTCTGAAGAATTAGAACTGCCCAAGTAGGACAGACCACCTTGAAATGTAGCAGATTCCTCCTCATTAGAATCCTTCCAACAAAGATGGTATGGCCAGTCATTAGCTTTGTAGAAGAGGACATTACTCTTCAAATGCAAGTTGAACAGGATGGCTAATGAAGGTTCTTCCAACTCTTGGATTGGTGGGTGGGGTAGGTAGGTGGTACTATGGATAAAATGCCGGATATTATGTAATGAAGACCTGAGTTCAAATTTAGTCTCAAACACTTATTAGCTGTGTGATCCTAGGTATTCATTCAACTTGTCTGTCTCAGTTTCCTCATCTGGAAAGTGGGGATTATTATGGCTCCTACCTCCCAGGATTGTTATGAGAATCAAATGATATGAGAATTTTTTAATATTTCATACAGCACCTGGCACATAATAAGCATTATAGAAATGTTAGCTATTATTATTTTCATCATTATCATTACTATTATGATTCTGTCATCCTATCAATATAAATCTGAATGAGTTTCTGAGACTACCCAAGAAAATTGTGTTCTGTAAATGCAGCCTCCTCTCCAAGGAAATTCAGCAGGAAGCTGGGCATCTGCTGCTTTGTGACAAGAGAAATCCCTCGATTCCCGAACTGCCACTGTCTTAATTTCCTGGCCTCTTTCTTTTGTTGTTAGCTTATTTAACCTACAACTTTGTAATTAAATGACAATGTTTGCAGCTCACTGAAAATAACCTCATATAACCTCTTTCTCTTTGCATTAATTCTAGGCAATTTATTGACTTGATAATATTTTCTGTGAATTTCTCTCTCTCGCTCTCTTTTTTCAGACAAACTTTTGCATTCCACAGTGAGTTGTGGAAACAGACGGTTCCAACCAGCATTCCATTAGTAACTACAGTGGATCTTCATTATTATTCTTGTTGGGGAGGACAGATTCCACTGTTGTCTTCTGAGCCAACTAGGTCACATCAGGGTTTATGGTATGCAATTACTATGTTTGGGGGAATATGGTTCGACCTACCATATCTAAATGTGATAATGAATCATTATGCAAGGATTCCACTATAATTATAAGTGACTATTCTGTTGACTTTTGAATTCAAGGCCCTTGATTTTACTGAAAAGTCTGAGAAGATCAGAACGAGGAGGAATTTTGGTGGATTGGAAATAGACTAGATATGGAGGAAGGAGAGATACGGCTTTCAGTATGGTCTCTGGGTGGCAAGGGACAGGGCACATGGCTGATTAGCCTCATTATCTTCATTTGTAAATTGAAAGGGCTGGACTGGAGTACCTCAGATGTGCCATCCAGCTGTTGTAGCCCTGTGCCTCGGTAATGTGTGTAAATCACTTTGAAAATTGGCAAGTGCAATGGCAAGCAACCAGTTGTCATCTTTTAGCTGATCCTCACATAATGCTTCTTCTCTCGTCCCAAAGTTTTTTCAGTGATTCAAATCTGGTCTCAGATACTTCCTAGCCATGTGACTTTGATCAAAGTACTTAACCTTGTTTGCCTCCATTTCCTCTTCTGTAAAATGATTTAGAGAAGCAAATGGCAGACTACTCCATTATCTTTGCCAAGAAAACTCTGAATGGCATTCGAAAGAGTTGGATACAATTGAAACAACTAAACAATAGCAATGCCATAAGATAATTTTTAAAAGCCTGAAACATGGCTGAACAACAACATATACATAGTGTCTCCTCCATTATGATGTTAGCTTCTTGAAAGCAAGTGATTGGTACTTAATTAAAAGATAATATGTGTCTATTGATTATTTATTGGTGGTAGTAGTAGTAGTAGTAGTGCTGGTGCTGGTCCTACTGGTGCTAGTGCTGATACTGGTGCTGGTGGTGGTAGAAATAACTCTTTTTAGAGCTATTCAACAACCTTTGACATCACCTATGACTCCAAGAAGCTATATACTACACTAAAACTGTCTTGGCAGACAGGCTAAACCCATTTGAGGCCTCAGATCTATTGGTGAGCCAGGGAGATATCTGCCCCAAATATTTGAATAAAGACTTTCTCCAATGGAATAGATTGATGGGGGCAATTTGTTCCAATGGACATGAAGGTGGCTGAAGTATGCAATGAGGAATGCTTAGATCATCAGACATTGAAGAAGCCAAGGTCACCATCCATCATCCACAGCATGCTGGACCATTACTAGTCCTCCTGACTTTTGTTCTGCCACTGAACTTTGATGGCTCTAGAAAAGTGACTGAGGCCAGTGATTTTGTGTAACTCTGCATCACTAAAATACAATCCCTTCATAGACGATATTATTTGTTCTCTTAGAAAATAAAGGATGAACAATGACAACAATTATGCTTGTGATATCTGCAGAAATGAAAGATAAATTAGCCCATTGGAGTCACTATAAAGTATTTGGAAGGGGGACTATTCCAGAGAGCCTTCTGTAGAGATCCAGTGCCCTCCTTTGGCTCTATGAGAGGCTTCAAGCCAACAAGGGATCAGAATCACAGAATGTTGGAATCAGAAGGGACTTCAATGATTACTTAATCCATTTTTTCTCCAAAGAAGCCTTTTTCTGCATTAGAACCCTTGAAGGGTCATCCAATCTTTGCATGAAATCCTCCCACCAAGGAGATACTATTGAACAAAACAATCTGTTCTACTTTGGTGTAACTATAACAATATGATAAATTTAGAATCAAGGAAGACCTTAGAGATCAAGTTCCTTCTCATCTTTCACGCAATGAGGGAAAACTATAAAACCATCTCAGCAAATGGGCTAAGCCAAGTTGAAGGTAACTGATAGACCACACACACACCTGTGATTTAAGGGGGTGTCTACCCAAGCATGTAAAGATTTCCTCCAGTAGAATGGGCAAATGAAAACAATTCATTCTAACAGCCATAAAGGCAGCTGAAGCAGACTCTAAGGAAGAATGCCTAGAGCTTGGTCAGACATCAAAGATGCCAAGGTCATCCACTGAATGCTGGGTCATCACCAGCCATTCTAACTTTTGTCTTGCCAGTAGACTCTGATAACTCTGGAAGACAAAGTGAAGCTGAAGGAAGACTTTATGCAACTTGGTCTCATTTAAATCCAAATTTGTGGGCAAGTCAAGACATTAATCCCATGATGTCATTGCTCATCTTTGAAAATGAAGGATGAACAATAACACATGGGGGAACTCAGAGGCAAGTGACTTGCCCAAGGCACCATAGATAATAAGTAATAGTGCCAGGATTCAAACCCAGGGACTTTGATTACAAATCCAGCATTCGTTCTATTACAAAATTGTTAGAAAGATTGTCCATACATTGGCCTAAATCTGCTTCTATCTTAAACTCATTACTTCTAGTTTTGTTTTCTGAGAGGAAAATAGAACAAATGTCATCCCTCTTTCAAATGAGAGTCTTTTAAATACTTAAAGAAAACATCTATTTGAAGTCTAATCTCCATTTTTCCCCAACCAATTTCCCAGCATGATATTGATTTCCTAAAATCCATGCAACACTCAGTCAAGGCAGTAAGTATTGTGTGGTTCTTATGCAAATTTTTAGTTAAGTTTTTTGAGGACTTATGGCTGGCCTATGAGTGATTGATCTCATCATTCTGACCACTCCATCCATATATGCATGAAACCTAGCTCCAGAAAGGAAACACGGGTCCAATTGTTTAGCTG
This sequence comes from Monodelphis domestica, assembly GCF_027887165.1. Classification (NCBI taxonomy): domain Eukaryota; kingdom Metazoa; phylum Chordata; class Mammalia; order Didelphimorphia; family Didelphidae; genus Monodelphis; species Monodelphis domestica. The sequence goes on along the minus strand of NC_077228.1, from coordinate 7,668,517 downwards.
TCTTTACTGTACCCCAATGATTCTAACATGCAAAAGAAAAGGGTTAAAAAACTAACCAACCAAATAATGTTGTCCCTATGTCTGATGGACATGCATAAGGATCAGGAGCAGCCAACGTTTTGCATGTAGAAAGACTATGACTGATCTGTTCTACTGAAAATCAGGTTTTGAACTAGTGACCTGGTCCAACGCTCACATAAATAAATGCATTACCTAAGCTTTGGTGCTATTTTAAGAACATGAACACAGTATAGAGAAAAGAGCCTAGATTGAGAGTCAGAAGAGATCTGTATTCTCATTTCACATTTGCTCTTTAATAGCTTTATGACCCAGGCAAATCACTTGACGTTTGTGAATCTGAGGCCAGAGATTCAATGAACATTGCTTAGATATGGTATAGCAGCTAGGTGGCTCAGTGGGTAGAGTGGGGGGTCTGGAGTCAGGAAGACCTGGGTTCAATTCCAGCCTCAGACATTTCCTAGCTATGTGACCTGTTTGCCTCAGTTCCCTCATCTATAAAATGAACAGGAGAAGGAAATGGCCAATCACCCCAATATCTGCCAAGGCAACCTCAAATGGTATCATAACAAGTTGGACACAACTGAAACAACTCGACAACAAAGAAGCCACTTTGATCCAAGTATAACTAGTTACATAAGAGTGTAACTGAATTCTTTTCCAATTCTGAGGTTCCATAACTCTGAGCTCTAGCCATGATGATTCATTCACTATCACTTGCCATTTTGAGTCACAAATCTGTTTGCAGCTCCAAATGATAACTGGATGATTGGGCAAAAGTTTCTGATGGAATGTCAATGACAGGAGCCATCCAAGTCTTGTATCATTTCCTTTCCTTCCAAGCTCAAAACATTGAATCCTGATTCTGTCAAGCTCTGAGACACCTATCTATCAAGTAAAGAGCAGGAAAAGTTTGGAAGTTGCTCAGTGGGCAGGGCTAGTCCTTCATCACAGCTAAAATACACATTGCCTGGAGCTTAGGAAATTCTAACATGCTTTAGGTTATTCGGAAACTTGAAAACTAGCAGTGTAGCAATTAATTATAAGAAGTATAAAAACAATAATAATTTTATTATATTTGACAAATCAGATACTGTTCACATTTGTGCAATATTTTGCAGAGAATTACCTATTAATCTGGAATCACCATGATTTATCCTGCTACCATTTCTTTATTAATTGCATTAAAAATGTGAGAATAAACTAATTCTGATGAGGATGACAAAAAGAATAACTCTTTTTTTGATTATATAAAGAAGTCCTTTTATCTGCCAGGGTAGGTGTTATACTAAATATAAAAGTATTTCAAAGGTTAGTAATATATTAAATTTATATCAATTCCATCAAAAATGAGAATCATGGTAGTAATAATTATAATAACCATGATGACAATAATGGTTGTTCTTTGAAATAGTTAGACATCCAGGTGGTTCAGTGGATAGTGTGTTGGTCCTGGAGTCAGAAAGACTCCTCTTCTTGAGTTCAGATCTGGTCTGAGGCACTTATGAGTTGGTGATCTTAGACACTTAATCATGTCGGTCTCAGTTTCCTCATTTGTAAAATGAGCTGGAGAAGGAAATGGCAAGCCACTCCAGTGTTTTTTGCCAAGAAAACCCCAAATGGAATAATGAAAGGTCAGACATAACTGAAATGACTAAACAACAAATTTATAAGATTTATTATATATGTTTAGTTCATTTTTCTTTCACCATAAACCTGTGAAGTAGCTGAGGTAAGGAAACTGAGGCAGAAATAAAGCAGTTAACTAGAGAGAGCTAACAGCTAGCACAGTGGATAGAGCACTGAGCCTAGAGTCATGTTGGACTGAGTTCCTTTGTGACCTCAGACACTTGCTAGGTATATGAAACTTGGGCAAGATTCTTAAGATGTTTGCCTCAGCTTCCTCATTGTGTAAAATTAAATTTTAGTCTCTAATAATAAAAGTATTATATTTTATGAGGTTTATTAAGGATTATTTGAAATCAAGGAATAAAGAAAATACCAAATAAGAAAACCACATGCCTAGGGCTGATTAGCCCATTCAGAGTGCCCCCGCTTAGCTTACTTACTACATCATTGCAATGGCTGAGAGAGCCTGCTTGGGAGGCAGAAAGCCAGTTAAATACTCATTGTGATCTCACCCAGGTGGAGACTTAGGTGAGATTATAGGGAATTCTGGGAAATACCAAGGACTTCTGGGGATTGAAGTCTAGGGTTCAAATCTCCCTTTTATATTCGATAAAATGGAGGTAATAGCAGCACCTACCTCCCAGGGTGGTGCTGAGAAACCACGCAGTTCACCTCTCCCCATAATGGGCTTCCTAAGCCTTAAAGGACTACAGAAATGCCAGTTACATGGTTTCCACAAATGAAATTCCTAATTGGTCAGGATCCTGGATGAAAGCTTTTAAGCTGTACAACTTCCTCTATCTCCCCCCACCACATACACATTCACTTATCCACGGGTCTGGCTCAATGTGAATGAACATTGCTCTGGGTAAAATAAAAGCCCAGATGGCTTTAATACCACTATTAAGAGCGCAGTGTTGTCAGTAGCGAGCGTAGTCACAATGATTAAGCATATATTTATATACGATTATGTTATGTCGCATGGAATAGTAGAGGGTTATATTTGTTTGAATGTACGCCCAGATCTTTATCCGTTTCATCATTGCCAATCGATCATTTATTCAGCAAACATTTATTAACTCCTCCCTGGTAGGTGCAAGGCTCTGTGCTACATGAGGGAAGGTACAAAGTGAAACAGTCCCTGTCCTCAAAGAGCTCACATCCTACTTGGGTGATACGTGGAGGGGAGATGGGTGCAAAGTCCTTTAACTGAAGAGAAGGAGTAGCACCACCAACCAACAAGGCTTTCTATTGAGGCATCACTTTGAGCGGAACCTTGAGAGAAGCGAGCGAGCAATTCCAAGAGTAAAGATAAGATGGAAGCTCATGCCAGGGACTCAGAACGTTCTATCCAAAGCTCCAGAGACTGTAGAAGGAATGTTCTAGTTAAGTAACAGCAGGTAGGACAGTTATAGCACTTGAGGGTTTGCAAAGCCCTTTAGCCTATATTATCCTATTTGGTTCCCAACACGAATCTGCTCGCTAGGCAGCACTGAAATTATTATCATTCTTATTTGACAGATAAAGCTTGGAAACATTAAATGACCTACCCAAGGTCAATAAGCTAATACATTTTTGGCATGAGGCTTGAACCCAAGTTTCTCCAGATTTTAGATCTGGCATGCTTTCATGATCCCACACAGATTCACTTAACTAACTGTGCTCCAACTCTGTGAGTTTGATAGAGAGGTGTTTTATTGGGCACATGTTGGTTCAATTCCTTATTTTAACACTTATTAAAAGGTTCAATTATATAAATGTGATTTCTAGTTGCAAAATGTACCTCCTTTTTTCATTGAGTCAAAGAAGATAGACCGTAACCCAGCCTGGCCTTGTCATCTGAAAATGTAAGGAAAGACGCTACAGCTAGGATCTGAGAGCAGTTAATACCCACCAGTGGTCAGAAAATGAGGAGATTTTATCTATGGTGACATTTCGGTTCTCCAGCTAATGGTACATTTAACCAATGGCTATGGTTTTCATTATGGTAGTTAAGAAATCAAGGAATGCATTTAGCAAGAATGTCTAAGTGATAAATTGTGCTTGTGTTTGCCATCTCCAAGCCAACTGTTACAGTTTTAAAGCATCCTTTTATTTGCTGCATTAATTTTCCATGTTGTGAATTCTTTCTGCTAACATCCTCCTTGGATGGGACATGGAATCTTGGAATCGCTGAGCTGGAAGAAAGCATAGAGTTCACAGAGTCCCACCTGTATCTGATGAAGAATCCTCTCCATGACATTCCCAGCTTTGGCTTGAAGACCTCTACGGTGCCTCTATACCTCAACGTAGCATGGAAGAGGACCTGGATTCTCGAAGAGGTCCATGGAGGAAAAAGTGGCAGCTTCCTAACAAACCAGAAAGACTCAACTACAATCCTGTGTGTCTGGTGTCCAACTACCAACCTGGCTCATTTGGAAGAAGCCACAATTGGAGCCCAAATTTATCAAAGCCGGAATCCTCTGTAGCTCTCTACACCCATGAAAGAAGATGGCGTAGGCACACTGATTACACCACACATTCCTGAAGACCTGAATTATGAAGTGGAAAAAGTCTCAGCGGGCAGAATATCTCCATTAAATAAGCCACTGCATGGAGAAGAGCCATTTCAGTCCAAAGTTACAGTATGTTAACTAGCTTCTTGTTAATGTAGAACATTAAAGAGTACATGGAGATATATTCATGCCTAATGACTTGCTCTGTTTGCCTTCAGAGGGAAGAATTAAGAGTGATGGGTAAATCTGGGTAGCTAGGGAAGAATCTTCTAAAAGTTGGAGCTCTATGAAAATGGAATGGTCTCCCTCTTGGGGAATCAACTACTCCTAGAAAATCATCAAGTGAAGGCTGAATGACTCCCTCCTAGGAACATAGATAAAGGCATTTTTGTGCAAGTACAAGTTGGACTAGATGACCTGAACATCTAGGTAGACCAATGGATAGAAGGATAGATTTGGAGTTTGGAAGATTAGGATTCAAGTCCTGCCTTAGACCATTACTACTAGTATTGTGACCATGGGTAAATCACTTAACCTCTCTCTGACTCAGTTTAGGCATCTGTAAAATGGGGATAATAGTAGAACCTACCTTACAGGGTTGTTGTCAGGGAAAAATAAGATAAAATATATATGATGCTTTGCAAATCTTAAAGCACTATAAAAATGCCAGCTGTTATTCTTTGCTGTCAATTGAGGCACTCTGATTCTTCGATTCTAAAGCAGATTATATATCTCCAACAGCCACACAACTCTCTTGAGAGGGAAACCCCATTAAAATATTTCCATGTCTATTTAATTAAAAGATTGTTATTCCTTGGAAGAAAAGGACCTTTGGACTGGGTGCTAAAAGGCAGAGACATCCCCTTGTCAATAAAAGTAGGTAGAGTCAAAGCTACTGTTTTGTTTTGTTTTTTCAGGAGAAATGTATGGCCCTGAGGGTCGGAACATTAGAGACACTGAGCCCTGGAGAATCGACACTTTGGAGCTGTGGGCATGGAGATCTTGAGAGTGCCTTGGACAGCGAGGAGATCCAATCAGTCAATACTTGGAGAAATTAATTCAGACTCTTCCCTGGAAGATCAGCTACTGAAGCTGGCACCTAAATCCTTTGGCCATGTAACGAGCAGACAGGACTCACTGGAAAAGGCCCTGATGTTGAGAAAGAGCAAAGACGATGGCGAGACGGTGTCCTGGAAACAATGAGTGTGACTTAGACAGACTTGAAGAGACAGTGGAGGCTAAAAGGGCTGGTGTGCTGCACTCCATGGAGTCACAGAGAGTCGGATATAGCTGAAGGAAGCAACAACAATCCATGTCTTTTATTTTCTTTTAAAACTCTTCTCTTCTGTCTTAGAATCAGTACTAAGGATCAGTTCCAAGGTAGAAGAGCTGTAAGGATTAGGCACAGGGTTAAGTGACTTGCCCAGGGTCACACAGCTAGAAAGGGTCCGAAGCCAGATTTTTTGAACCCACAATCTCCCATCCCCAGGTCTGGTTCTCTATCCACTGAGCCACCCAGCTATCCTTAATGTTTATTTCATATGTGTGTTTGTGTGTGTATGAACAACATACATATACATACACAGGTATGTATATATACATATACATGAATATACATATACACATGTGTATCTCTATATATACAGGCATATAAGCAAATATATGTTATATATATTATATATATATATATATATTCTCATACACACACACACACACACACATATACAGTGGATAGAGTGCCAGTGTTAGAGTCAGAGAGGCTCCTCTTCTCTTTTGGATAGAAGGAAAATTTAGAAAAAAAATCGGGCCAGGAGTTGAACAGGATGATGAGAACTGAACGGATCACCTTTGCAAATGGCAGAACTTAGAATGATCCCAAGCTTCTCCGGAAACAAAGGCCAAAATGCTCAATTGTCACTATTCTGCCAGTGCCTCTGGGCAGAGCATCCATGAGGAGCTGAAGGATTCCAAAGATGTATCCTGCAGAAGGCAATCGAGACGGGCAGTAAGGCATGGGCAGGCTGCAACAGAAAGCCAAAGAGGAATTCTGAAGGGGAACAAGACTGGCAGCCTTCATCAGGGAAATGTTCTCCAGGGGAGAAGGTGGGCTCGTCGTGGGGCCAGGATGAGGGGATAACATTCAACAGAGTGTTCAGCTGTGGTTTCCATGTCAAAAGAAAGCTAGGAAAGCCTTCGGCATGCTGGGCAGCCCTCCCGTGGTGCACTTATATCGGAACATGGAAAAGAGTTACCTGGATGCCTAGGCTTGGATGGGCTGTGTGACCTGTGCTGCTGGAGGAAACTCTCACTAGATCAAATAATCATGGAGAAATAAAAAGAGAAGGAAAAGTAAACCTCTTCATTCGACCGACGCTGCTTCGAGAGTCAGCCGGCAGCATGAAGACATTGGGAAGAGTAAGCCAATGAGAATGAACACTCTAGAAGCCCACTGGGTGCTCCAGCCAGTGAAGATCTAAGAGCATTGAGACCTGCCACTCTCTCTTCTCATGGGGCAGAAAGCTGAGACTCTTCTGACACAAGGATCCAGGAGGTCCTGCGTTCTCACTGGAATGCTCTCTGGGCACCAGAAGGTTGAAGTTCTCTGACCACAAATGCCCTGGAACATGAAAGAATGCAATTTTCTGACCTGGGATGATCCAAGGGGATCTGTGACTTCAGAGTTCTGAGTATGGGGACACTAGAAGAGGCAGAAGTCAGTGGTAAGAGTCCAGTAAGGCAAGTTTGAGATGAAACAGACCAACTACACCCTCCAAGAGAGGGAACAAAGCCTGGTTTTGACCAAAAGTCTAAAATAAGAAACTGAAAATTAAAATTTAATTTAATTTTAAAAAAACCTTAGATATATAAGTAACTATAAGACAGCACTAAAATGTATGAAGAAATAGCACGGGTTATGAGATGAATGATAGGCATCAAGTCCCAGAAGAACAGAACAAAATGCAAGAAGGTAAATGGGAAAAAATGAATATGGGCAGAACCACAGTAATACTTAAAAGCAATTAGAAATTCATATTTAAAGTAAATAAGAGCTCTTAAGAAAAACAAATGAATGGAAAGTAATTTTGAATCAGATGATGGAAAACTTTACTCAATAGCAGATACCCTGAAACTGAAAACTATAGAAAAAGAACGCAATTATTCTAGAAGGTAGGAAGACATTAGATTAAAATGAAAAAAAAGAAGAAAATACAAAGTATCAATTATCATACACAAGTGTGATGGAAAAGTGGCCTAAGAGTGAGAATTTCAGAATAATCGAATGCCCTGATGACCATAATCTTACATCCCCCCTAAAAAAGTTCCTGAATACCAGAAATGACAAATAGAAAATGCTCATCTATATTTGCATCAGAAGGAGAAGTGAAAATACAAAAATCCATGGGTCATCTCCTGAATTTTAAAACTCCTAAAACTCCTAAAATTAAAACCCCAAATGTCATATCCAGAAACTAGTGCTTGGAGCTCAAAAAAAAAAGTGCTTCAAACATTCAGAACAAAGGGGCTAATTCAGCACCACAGCACCACAATCAAGATCACACTATGCCTAGCATGTGCTAGAAGCACTTAACAAATATCCAGGGAGTGACTGACACAAGACTTGATAACGGATACATAAAGGAAAGAAAAACTTAGAACTGCATATTTAAAAAATCAAAAGATGAAGTCTTACAACTAAGAATAACTTACCCTGCAAAGCTGAGCATATTAATACAGAGACTTTTAATAGAATCAACTCTTGAACACTACTGATGAAAAGCAAAAGCTTAATAGAAACTAAGTGATGTCATATATGAAGGGAACTGAGGAACAATGGGAGCCTTAGTTCACTGTGGATGGAGCTTGGCATCAGGACAATCATTCTGCAAAGTAATTGGGAACTAAACCCCTACCTAAGTTCCTAACCTATGCATGACCTGTCACCGAGAAATATTCACAATACAATATTGACCAAAAGAGCAAAGATTGAGGGACAGGATCCATATGAACAGAAATCTTTGTGCCAGCTCTTTCATTACTGGTAAAGAATGGTGAACCTATGGCCCGTGAAGGAAATATAATGCTAGAGGGGCAAAAGAAACAGTGAAATAGACCATTTCAGAGAAACCTGGGAAGTTTTGTCTGAACTGATTCAGAGAAAAGTGAGTGAAATCTGGAGAAAAGTCTGCACAATAAAAATGACAATGTAAAAATAACTTTGAAAGGGGTAAGATCTCCTATGAGTGCAATAAACAACTGACTCCAGACTACAGATGATAAAAAAGGGTTAGTTCTCTCCTAAAAAACATTGATATACTAAATATGCTGAGTGAGATATATTTTTGGACATATCCAATGTGGGAAATTGTTTCACTTGACTTTCTTTCAAGCTTTTTTTTTCTTCTCTTCTTTTTCTCTAGGGATATTGGAGGGAGTTGAAATAGATTCTTGCTAATTTAAAAAGTAAATAAAACACAAAAAGAAAAGAAAAGGTAAGCAGAACAAGCAATTTGACACTACTATATTAAATATATGACATGCATTTTTAAAAAAGTTGAACCTAATAGAGATTCTCAGTTACACATACAAATTATTTTCCTTTTATTCTTTGTATATTGAAATAATTATGAATGTTTGTGATTCAGAATAATATTTTGAATGCTGAGTTCAAATTAACAATTAAAATATTATCAAAAGAATGTATGATAAAAGACAGAAAGAAACAGAGAAAAATATAGATGATTCAAGCACAGTACTGTTATCTAGGAAATATATCTAAGGCCATGAGAAGGCCTTTAGTCCATCTAGTTGATTCTCCATGGAGGATCCACAGACATGCATCGTGACAATATCAACAGGAGCCACTATTCATAGGGTGTTGAAACTACCAGTTTCCAGGCATAACATCTAAAGTCATGTTTTCCTTCCTATTCATTTTGATGAAGTTTCAAGCTTTCATTTTATCTTTCCTTCCTTCTTTCCATCTTTCTGTCTTTCCTTCTTTCTTTCCTTCTCCTTCCTTCTTTTCATTATCTTTCTTTTCCTTCCTTCCTTCCTTCCTTCCTTCCTCTTTATCTTTCTTTCTTTCTTTCTTTCTTTCTTTCTTTCTTTCTTTCTTTCTTTCTTTCTTTCTTTCACTCTTCCTTCCTTCCTTTCTTTCACTCTTCCTTCCTTCCTTCCTTCCTTCCTTTCTTTCTTTCTTTCACTCTTCCTTCCTTTCTTTCACTCTTCCTTCTTTTCTTTCTTTCTTTCTTTCTTTCTTTCTTTCTTTCACTCTTCCTTCCTTTCTTTCACTCTTCCTTCTTTTCTTTCTTTCTTTCTTTCACTCTTCCTTCCTTTCTTTCACTCTTCCTTCTTTTCTTTCTTTCTTTCTTTCTTTCTTTCTTTCTTTCTTTCACTCTTCCTTCCTTTCTTTCACTCTTCCTTCTTTTCTTTCTTTCTTTCTTTCTTTCTTTCTTTCTTTCTTTCACTCTTCCTTCCTTTCTTTCACTCTTCCTTCTTTTCTTTCTTTCTTTCTTTCACTCTTCCTTCCTTTCTTTCACTCTTCCTTCTTTTCTTTCTTTCTTTCTTTCTTTCTTTCTTTCTTTCTTTCTTTCACTCTTCCTTCCTTTCTTTCACTCTTCCTTCTTTTCTTTCTTTCTTTCTTTCTTTCTTTCTTTCACTCTTCCTTCCTTTCTTTCACTCTTCCTTCTTTTCTTTCTTTCTTTCTTTCTTTCTTACTTTCTTTCTCTTTCCTTCTTCTTCCTTCCTTCCTTTCTTTCTTTCTTTTTCTTCCTTCCTTCCTTCCTTCCTTCCTTCCTTCCTTTCTTTCTTTCTTTCTACCCCTTCCTCCTTTTCAAATCTTCTTACATTTTATTCCCCTCCACACACTATGAATGAGCTGTACTTGTCTAATTGGTGCTCCTCCTATAGTCAGTCAGTCAGCATTTATTAAGTACCTACTATGTTCCCAGCTCTCTGCTAAATGCTGGAGATACAGAGAAAAGGAAAATGAATAGTCTGTCCTCAAGAAGTTTACTTTCTAATGTGGGAAACTACAAATATCATATGTGTGTATGTATGTGTAGTATATATAGTTTATAGTAGTAATATATATATGTATATAAGTATATACATATATGTGATATTACAGAACATTGTGTCCAGGATTACATAAGGATAAATAGAAAATAACTAAGAAAGGGAAGGCACAAGATGGGAAAGATTTCTTGTAAAACATTGAATTTTAGCTAAGACTTGAATGAAGCTAGAGAAGGAAGAAGGCACAGTTGAGCAGGGAGAATATTCCAGGCATGGGAACATAGGCAGAGAGAATATTCAGAGCATAGAAATGAAATGTCTTATTCAAGAGTCAATGTCCCAGAATCGCAGAGAAGGCATAAGAAGACTGAAAATATAAAAAGGAGACAAGTCACATTGGACTTTGAATGCCAAGTAGAAGCATTTCTACTTCATCCTGAAGGTAATAGAGAACTGAATTGAAGTTTATTGAGTGGAGGATGACATGGTTAAATGTACACTTTAGGACTTTTGACAGCTGAGTAGAAGATCTACTAGAGAGGAGAGAGTTGGGGCAAGAAGATAACCATTAGGCAACTGCAATGGTCCAGGTGTGAAGTGGTGAAAATGGCCTCTACCAGGGTCATACAGTGGCAGAGAGAAGGGGGCATTTTTAAACTGTTTTTTTTAAATTTTTTAAATCCATTAATTAATTTAGAATATTTTTCCATGCTTACATGCTTCATGCTCTTGTCTTCTCCTCTTCCTTCTCCTCTCCCAGAGCCCATGAGAAACTCCACTGGGTTTTGCATGTATTGTTGTTTGAAACCTGTTTACAGAGAGGGTGAGGCTAAGATGGTGGCAGAGTCACAAGAACATTCTGAATCTCCTTCTAACTGATCATTGCAGAGCATCTCAAAAAGACAGAAACCAAAATAGGAAGAGTAGAGGGGCTCTCCCACTGGATGAAGCCTTGGAGATAGTCAGTGTTTGGGGATTTCTGCACTATAAGGGGATGAAATTATACTTATCAAAACACAAGCTAGTCACCCCTGCCCCACACCACCTACTACTCCAAAGTCAGAGCAAGGGCTAGAGCAATCTCTAAATTTTCTCGGGTTGGCTTAGGGCATGACAGACTTACCCCCTGAGGGTAGTACAAGACGTGGGCAGTGAGACTTAGGACCCAAGGCTGAGGAGCACAGAGCCCGGGCAGTGGAGCTCATAGATTGGGAAGATACAGAACTGGCTGCACCAGAGGGAGCAGGGACTGGAGGAATAGCCTCAGGGAAAAATGCTTTGGAGCATGCTACACAAAGAACTGTCTGCCCTCCTCACTCATATGTCTGACTGGGAAGGGAAGATACTCCCAAGGCAAAGCCCTGTGAGACAGAAGCTAAGAAAGCTCTATCTACCAACATGCAAGAACTCCAACCCACTAGTAGCAAAAGAAATAAGCAGCAGCAGAAAAAAGCTTTTGACCTTGGATAATTTCTATGGAGAAAAAGAGCAAAATACAGAAGCAACAGCAGATAGTGACAAACAAGCAAACATATCCAAACTTTCCAAGAAAAATGGAAATTTGTCATAAGCTCTCAAAGAACTCAAAAAGGAATTCAGGAACCAAGTAAAAAAGATAGAAGAAAAATGGGAAGAAAGTGGGAAAAAATGAAAGTAATAAAAAAAGAAAATTACAGCTTAAAAGACAAAATTGCCCACATGGATGAAGAGGCACAAAAATCAAATGAAGTAGTAAGCAACTTAGAGACCAGGACTGACCTGCTAGAAGCCATGAAAAGAAGAATAGACTAAACTGAAAAGGAAAATAAAAAGATCATAGCTAAAAATCAGCCTTTAAAGACTAGAATTGGGCAAGAGGAAGACAATGATCTTAAGAGACAGCAAGAATTAATAAACCAAAACCAAAAGAATGAAAAAATGGAAGGAAACATGAAATTCTCATTGAAAAGACAACTGATCTGAAAAACAGGTCCAAGACAGACAATTCAAGAATTATTGGTCTACCTGAAAACCTAGAACAAAATAAAAGCTTTGACATCATATTACAAGAAATATCCAAAATATTCTTGAATAGGGCAAAATAGACATTGAAAGAATCCATAGATCACACCCTACATTAAATCCTCAATAGACAACCCCCAGGAATGTAAGAGTCAAATTCAAGAGCCTCCAGGCCAATGGGAAAATATTGCAAACGGCCAAAAAGAGACAATTTAGATATCAAGGAGCCCCAGTCAGGATTACACAAGACCTGGAAGCTTCCACACTGAAGAACCACAGGACTTGGAATTTGATATTCAAGAAGGCAAGAGAATTGGGTTTATAATCAAAACCTATTTCCATATTATTAATATTTGCAATAGGGTGATCATTTAAAGTCAACATCCCCAATCTTATCCCTAATAAGAACATGTGCTCAATCCTATGTTTTTCTTCTGTGTTTCTGCTCCCACAGTTCTTTCTCTGGATGCGGATAGTGTTCTTCCTCATAAGTCCCTCAGGATTGTCCTGGATCATTGCATTACTGCTGGTAGAGAAGTCCATTACATTCAATTGTGCCACAATGTATCCATCTCTGTGTATAATGGTCTCCTGGTTCTGCTCCTTTCACTCTACGTCAATTTCTGGAGCTTTCCAGTTCACATGGAATTCCTCCAGTTAATTATTCCTTTGGGCACAATAGTATTCCATCACCATCAGATACCACAATTTGTTCAGCCATTCCCCAATCGAGGGACAAGAAGGAAGCATTTTTTGAGAGACGATGCAAAAGTGAAGTTGTAACAGCTTGAATATGGGGGAAGGGTGATAGGGAAAAATCAAGGATAACTCTGGGGGTAAGAGCCTGAGGGCCGTAGACAATAACAGGAAAACAGAAGAAATGGGGAGGGTTTACAGGGAAAGGCAAAGAGTGCTGTTTTGTTCATCTTGAGTTTCAAATATCAACTAGACACCATACTCCATCTGTCATCTCAGTGGCATTTTGCTCAATGTTCCCCATTCCTATGTTAGATTTATTGGTTGGACCTGAATATATTTAATTGGCAGTCGCCAGGGATTTATTTTCTAAATCCCCAAAGGAATTACAAAAGTAAAATGGAATTTATGTTAGTTTATTACAAAAGAGGGAAGATATTAAGGAATGAGAGAGAGAGAGAGAGATGGAGAGAGAGAGAGAGGGAGAGAGAGATGGAGAGAGAGAGATGGAGATGGAGAGAGAGAGACAGAGAGAGGGAGAGAGAGACAGAGAGAGATGGAGAGGGAGAGAGAGAAGAGAGAGAGACAGAGACAGAGAGAGGGAGAAAGAGACAGAGAGAGAGACAGAGAGAGAGACAGAGAGAGGGAGAGAGAGAGGGGGGGAGGAAGGGAAGGAGGGAGGGAGAGAAAGAGAGATGGAGAGAGAGAGAGAGGAGAGAGAGAGGGAGGGAGGGAGAGAAAGCTAGCTCTGTATCCTCAGAGCCAGGTAGAAATTTTTAAGCCTTAATCAGGGAATGGAATGTCAAGACAATGGACCTTTCTTTGAGGTTCACACCTCCAGAAAAGCAGGGAAACTAAGTCAGCCTTTTACTCAGCACAGTGACTGTCTAAAAGGAAAGCAGTCTGAGGTCTCTTGCAGGAGCTCCTCCAGGGTCGAGTTCCACAGCCAAGTCTGAGTGTCTGTCTTCAAGTCTCTCCTCAAGTGGCAGTCTTTCCTCCAGCTCAAGTGACTGATCCTTCACTCCAAGCCCAGGTGACTCTTCTTCAGTCCAACTCTGAGTGATTGAATATCTATATCCTCAGAATGACTCTTCTTCACTCCAATTCCTCCCTGGCCTCTGTGGTCCTCTATTTAAAATTCTTTTTCTCTTGTGTCACCTCCCCTAAATTTCACATCCACAAATCACAGCAGATGCTCCTCTCCAGGAATGCCCACTCAATATATGAAATGGGTGTTCACACCTTTTGGTTAGGTCACACCTTTAGTTGTTAGTTTGCACCTTTTGTAGTTAAAATGGGTACATCTACTTCAAATACTGAGTTAACACTTTTGGGATTAAAATCTAAAAATAGACAGGGGATTACAATCCAGTCTTCCCAATAAAGGAAGAGCTAAGTACCTTATCGTACCTTTAGTAGTTAGTTCACACCTTTAGATGAGCTCCTTGAGACCCAGACTATTTTTGCCCATCCTTATAGACTCACTTCTTAACATGGTGCCTGGCGTATAGGAAGCAGTTAATATATTCTTGGTGACTAACTGCTTGATTATGTGATATCATGGGAAATACCCAGAACATTCTCTTTGACTCTCCAGTTTGACTTCTCTTCACTTATGGAGCATGGTCCTACCGTTCAGCTATTGCAAAATAAGTGCTAGAAATCACTTGTCTAAGGAATATCTTCAACCTCTTCATGAGGAAGGGTTTTATTAAATTATTTTCGCCAGTTAACAAATATGTATTTTCTCTCTCCTATCTCCTCCCTACTGAAAAAAAAAAGCCTTATAACAAATATACACAGTCTTATCTACCAAACCAATTCTATAAAGAAAGAAGTCCTCTTCATCTTCTTTCTCTGAACCTCAGACATTCATTCGCCATCCAGGACAAGCAAGTAGTCTTTTCCCAAATGATATCTCACAGAATGTCATTTGAACTTCCACTTAAATATTGTGTAATGCAGGGAGAGTTAGGTGGCTCAGTGAATTGAGAGCCAGGCTAGATGGAGGTCCTTGATTCAAATCTAGCCTCAGATACATCCTAGCTATGTGGTTCTGAGCAAGTCATTTAACCCTGATTACCTAACCTTTATCCCTTTTATGCCCTGAAACTGAATTGATATCAATACTAAGAAGACAAAGGTTCCAAAACAAACAAACAAAAAGATTCTCTAGCCTATCTTAGAGATGAAATAATGGTCTTCATCGTCTCTGTGAGAGAGGGGTTTTGAGGCTGCTGGATTGCTTTAAAATTAAATATGCCTTTTCTTTTCAGTCATCAGTCATTTGCAAAAGATAGCCTTCCTTGACACTGCCATTTAGCAAAGAAAAAGAGTGAAGGAAAACCAAATGACTCTGTGACCTACTCTGGCAGGGTATTTGATATTTCCAGTTCGGATTCCCCTACCCTGGTAGGCATAGTAACTAGAGCATCAGACCTAGCATCAAGAAGAAGTGGGTTTAAATTCCGTTTTAGACCTTCACTGGATGTGAATTCCTGGAAAAATCATTTGACGTGTGTGTGCCTCAGTTTCCTTTTTTTACAAGGAGGAATTTGGAATCAGTGCTCTCAAAGGGCCCTCACAGCTCTAAACACATCATCCTAGGACTTACAGACCAAACGGAGAAAGGTTTTTCTATCTCATCTTTGGGACCGAGACTGGCATCGTGATCGTCAACCTTCAGCTTCCCGTTAGTGTCCTAGTCTTTAACACTGTGGCCTCATTTCCCAGATTCCCTTTGTCAGGGCAGTGAGGGAAGATTTCATCTTGAAATTGTGAGGAGGCCCTGGCAGGGTCACAGATTCTGCTGCCCTCATCCGCTGGGGAACCAGGCTCGGTGAAAAAAAGCCAGCCATGCCAGTATTTTTCCATCTCGCCCGGAATCGTGCCGGGCGATACCCTTCCATTCAATGGTTCCACTGTTCAGAATATATTCTAAGAGTGTAGGAAGAACAAAGAGTTTCTCTTCAAAGATTTTCATAATAGCATGATGTGTAATTGGAAACTACTGAAAGCAAGCTAAGTGAGCAACAATCGGCGACGGGCTAGAGAAATGGCGGTGCAGCCATGGAATGGAATAAAGATGGACAAGTGGAAGATAGGAAGATTTCTGCAGAGGCTCTTGGGAAATCTTGCAAAGCTGAAGAAGGCTGATCCAGAGAAACAGGGGGTAGGGAAAGGGATTGAAAATGAATAAATGAGGCTTAGAAGAAGAGCCAAAAAGAGGGCTCTGACACTTCATGAACTAAAAGTAATTAATTTCAAGATATAAAATTAGGTAGTAAACCAGGATAGTTTCATTAAAAAAAAAGCCAACAAACAACTCTTAGTTTCTGTCTTAGAATCAATAATGGATATCAGTTCCAAGGCAGAAGAGCAGTAAAAGCTAGGCAATGAGAGTCAAGTGACTTGCCCAGGGTCACACACCTAGGAAGTATCTAAAGTTCTGTATGAACCCAGGACCTCCTGTCCCTGGGACTGAGCCATATCACTGCCCACAATAGCTCTTAATCTTGAGGCAGTTAGGTGACTCTGTGGATAAAGCACAGGGCTTGAAGCCATAAAGATATGAGTTCAAATCCTCTATCTTGTACTTTCCAACTGTGGGACCTCAGGCAGGTTGCTTAATCTCTTTCTGCCTCAGTTTTCTCCCCTGTAAAATGGCGTTAATGATGATAATTAACTTTCCAGGTTATTTTAAGGATCACCTGGACTAATACCTGAGAATCCCTCTGAGAACCCTGAAGTGTTATAAGTATCAGAAGGTTGATGACACAGTCAGCAGTCCGTGGCTTGGGATCTCTTAAAGAAGTAATAACAACAATCCCAGTCCCTTTGCCAGGGGTTAGTGATGTAAGAGTTACGTTAAGTTTTTCATAAAACATTTAGTAAAATAAAAAAAAAAAAAACAAATAAGCCCAGAGCAAAAACAGAAGGCAGACCTTTCCCTTGCAGCAAATGGAGAAAGGGGGAGATTTGGCATCCCTCAGCCTTTCCCAGTGTGGCCCCCGCTGCCTCCCCTCCATATCGCTAGGTGCGTTTGGAAGGATTCCAAGGTTTCTGCAATAATCAGGAGCCGGAGAATCCGTTATAGCTGGATGGCCAGGCTGCTCGTCCAAGGAGGGAATAGGCTGCTGTTTGTCACTCCCTGCTGGGCATCCCTCCACTAAGCCTCCCTCCAGGGTCCTTCGCCTCCCTGGTTTCCTGTATGATTTAGAGCCTAGATCTTCCTGAAAACTAGAATTCATGGCCGAGGTCTAATAGACCAATAAATGAGGTACATCCTGTTGGTATGGATTATCCCCATTTTACAGAAGTGGAAAATCAGAGAGATGCAGCACTTTGCCTGGGGTCACACAGCTTCATGTATGCTAGAAGCAGGATTTAAACTCATGTCCTACTGGCTCAAAGTTCTTTGCTCCATCTACACTCAAAGAAGCAAAGAGTTCCTGAGACTAGGGGGGCTCCTGGGCCACACAGAGCGGGCTGCCTCCTTTGATGCCCAGCTCCCTCTTCCCGGATGCCCCCATCGCCATCGTCTAGGCTTTGTTGAGCATTACTGTATATTTGAGCCTATTTTGTGATATTATAAATAATATTAAATATATAAAAATAATTTTATATTCCTGCTGGTTTTAGAGAGGACTTGATGTATGTCGGCTCTTCAACAACTCTGTGAGGTCCATGCTTTTGATTGACTCATTCTATAGACAAGGGAAGAGATTTAGAGATATTTTCCAAGGGCTAAACAGCTAGGATGTGTCTGAGGCAAGATTTGAACTCAGGTCTTCCTCACCTCCTATTCCCTAAAGTTCCCTGAGTGTAAGAAATCTTTTTGATTGGTGGTTGGCTTTGGCCTCCCCAGTGCACAGTCCCTGGCAAGTAGTGGGTCACTCCCTATGCCAAGGCCTTGGGTCGGAAGGGGCTAAAGACGCCATATTGTGTTAGTGGTTTCAAGCACAGAGGTAGCCTCTTGTCATGGAAACCTAGAATGGGTCTAGGTTGAAGGGTTTAAAGCCTGCCTCCTGCTGAATTCTAAATAAACTGGAGACATTCTTGGAACAGGTGGATTGTTGAGTCTCATTAGGGCTATTCCTGTGAGCAGCCTGGAGGATTTCTGCTGGCAGATGACTGGCGAGTCCACCTTTTAGTGTCAGAACCCTCTCTGGCCGGGTAGCTAGTAGAGCGACTACTTGTTGTTGGTTTTTAAATCTGCCTCCCTGGGTCGGCCTGCCCCAGCCTACGTCCCTCCATCACAGACTAAAGGCTCGTGGATTGTGGGACTAAACAAGTAGGAAGAGCTTCTGGAGGTCTGAAGCTGCTGGAGGAAAAGGAGGCATTTCTAGACCGGACCACGCTCATAGGCTGGTAGATCAAGACATGACGGGGAGCTCAGCTCTTCCAACTCCCTCATTCTTTTAGAGGGGAACGCTGACCCAAGGAAGTGAAGCGGAGCCAGCTGGATGGCTCCCAGATTACAGGACAGTACAGAGAATTAAGAAGACCCGAGTTTGAATCTTACCTCAGATGGTGACTAGTCATTGGTTTCCTCATCTGCAAAAATGATCCTTTTATCTAGATTCTGTGACCTTGATTACAAAATACCCCATGTTTTACAGATGAGGAAACTGAGGTTAGGGAGGATCAAATGGCATGCCCAGAGGATTGGACTGGCTGACCTCTCATGTTCCTTCCACCTGTGATCTTACAAGTGAACTGTTCAAGTTTGCAAGGAAGTTAGGTATCAGATGTAAGACTTGAACCCAGGTCCCTTGACTCTAGGGCCAGTGATCTTTCCGCCATGTCACATCATGCCAGTGCCATGCCTTTTGTTGGCTGTCCTCTGTTTCTGAAGAGGACAATAACATCACTGGGTGGCCTTGATTTTAGTAAGGCAGAGCTGCACAAAGCCATGGGCCTCATTCTCTTTTCCAGAGTCATTGCCATCCGGTGACAAGGCAAAGTCAAGGCTTCAGTGCCTGAACGAGCAACGTGACTCTAAAAGGGCAAAAGAAAAGCACGAGTTGGGAGGAGAAATCAGAGCCAATGAAGAGTGTCAGCCATCCACTTCCCGCGCCCTGGAAAGAGCTCAGAGGTGCCCTTCCCTGTGCCCACCCATCTCCCAGGCCCCCGCTTTCCCTGACCCTGCTCTGCCTCTGGCATTACCGTGCCCGTCACACACTCCTGTCCAGCTGTCCTGCTTTTCTGTTTCGCTGAATTGCTCATTGGGGGGCCAGAATTGGTTTCTACTATATTTCATTGCAAACGTGTAGTCACTGAGTCTGCTGATGGCCAAGTAGACTCTGGAAGGCTTCCCTGGGAGCCTGACCACACTGCAGAGCTTGTTTCTGTGGGGACATGCAATCGCAGTCATACTTGTACTCTTTGAAAGTCAGTCGCCATCCTTGTAGTTGGTGTTTTCCGGCTCTTTTTTCTTCGTCCAATCTCATTAGAATCATAGATTTCTAGACTTGGATGAAGACCTCAGGAGGGTTCAAAAGGACCTGAAGCATCATGGACTCCAAAGCTTGATGTCATAGACATGGAAGGAAACCAAGGCGTAGAGAGGTCTAGCCACTCATCCAAGATTCGCAGCTATTATTACAGAGCAGAGTGAAGACTTGCACCCAGGTCGCTTATCTAATACGAGTAACTGAAGGAATCAAAGAATTGGAGAGAAAATAAGGACATCGAGGCCAGCTTTCATTGGAAGCATGTATTCCTTCTGCAACATCCCTGGTCAGTAAGCAATGGGCCAGCCAGGACTTCTTGATCCCCTACTATGTGCCAGGTACTAAGTTAAGTACTGGGGATACAACTTAGAAACAATACTCAGTGAAATGGGGAGCCTAGAACTCTCCAGAGCCTCCAGCCATAGGAATCCTATTCCTTCCCAGAGTGGTCCATTGCATTCCAGCCAACTCATGCTCAGTCCTGGTCATTTCCATCCACTGCCCTTGGAAGCAAAAGAGGAAAATGATCCTAATTCCTTCTCTAGACTTACAAACATTTGAAGACAGTGACTGGGTCGTCCTCCAGTTCAAACACTTGCAGTTCCTCCAATCAACCGCATAGAGGGTAGAAGGAGGGCTTTCACCATTCTGGGTGGCCTTCACTGGGCAAACCCCAACTTTCCCTATCATGCAGTTCAACACCGACTTCTTTAGTTGCTTAATATCGTCACAGAATGACAAAATCTCGGTCTTGGAAGGGAGATCTGGGACCCTCCAGCCCAAGTCATTGTTAAGAGGAACCTCCTCCTCACCGTCCTTCTAACGTAGAAGCACAAGTATTATCCCTGTTACTCCCAGATGAGGAAGAGGAGACAAAGAGTGACAAAGACCTCAAAAGAAAACTTTGGGGTGGGACATGAGGCTGTCCCCGACTCCTGGCCAAAGCTCCTTCTATCACACCGAATGTTACTCCTCAAGAGTCAAATGGCATCGATGGGCACAATTTTATAAGATGCCACTTTATGAGAAACATTATAAAAGCCTTTGACTGGCTTTGGAAATGGGAGTCAATTCAACCAACACTGGCAAATGGTGAGCAAGGAAATGAACACAGTCTGCAGTGGCGTTAAGAGAAGGGCAATACCCAGAAGGAAGAAGGTGACTCTGTATTTTGTACTAATCCTAGTGCATCCGGAGTCTTATATTGAGATCAGGAGGTCACATTCTTGGAATAATAAGAATATCCAGTATTTATAAAGTGCTTCAAATTTGTTAATTCATTGATCCTCAAAAGAACCGTGAGACTTAAGCACTATAAATAATAGTATAATCGCATAATAAAAATAGTGATTTCCATTTTTCGGATGAGGAAACTAAGGCTGAGAGAGATTGATGAGTTTTCTCAGGATCACACAAATAGTAATGGTCTAAGGGAGGATTTGAACTGTTATCTTCTTACAAGGTCCTGGCCTTGAGATTAAATCTTTTTTTTTTTTTTTTTTGAAATTTGTTCCCTGCCTGAGTTCAGGCAAGTCATTTCTCTTCTCTAAACCTCAGTTTCCTCTTTTATGAAATTAAGATAGTTGATTAGATGGTCACTGAGATCCCTTCTCACTCAAAATTTATAATCTGAAGTTACTCTCTTATTAAGACAAAAACAAACAGTCCTTTCAAACTTTCAGTGGACTTTATTTCCTCCAGGATAAACTATCTATGCCTCACCCTGGACTTAAGTCTCTCCACATCTGTCTCCAACCTCCCCTTTCAGGCTCATTTTTCATTCCTTCCCTTTCCAAATGCTATATTCTCATCAAAGAGGATGACTATTCCCTGCACAGAGCATTCCATCTCTACCTCAGTGTATTAGCAGAGGCCTTTTCCCAGAGATGGATTCATCCAATCACATCTGTCCAGGGCTGGGTACCACAGTTACAGAAGGATAGTTAGGAACGAGAGTAACCAGGAGACGTTGCCATTGAACGATCCACTGAAAGTTCTTGGGATGTTTTGGTCAGAGGACGTGCTGACTCTCTTAGATGGTATTTGAAAGGTTGCCTTGAGGAAGAGGGATTAGCCTTCTGCTTGGCCCCAGAGGGCAGAACTAAAAGCAGTCTGTAGGTGGAAATTGCAAAGAAGCAAATTTAGGTGGAAGTCAGGAAAATTTCCTAATAAAAAGATTATCTCAAAGCAGGAGGCAGCCCCCTCACTGAAGGACCTGAAGTAAAGGCTGAAGGATATCCCTTGAGGTTGCTATACTATTTGACTACGGTTTGGACTAGATGACCAAATCTGAAATTCTAACTAATTGAATACATTCTTTCCTCTTTCTACATCACATGATTCCTTTCAATGTCCAGCTCTGTTTTCTCCTCTTTGAATCCTTCACTGATTCCTTTTCCTCTGCTATAATTCCATTTAGTTCTATCTCCCTCCTGTGAGTTTTAAAATTAATAATCAATAACTAAAACAAAAGAACTGCCTGACTTCAGCCCAGTTGCAGATCCAAGAGAGGATGAGGGATGGGTTACAGCCACTTAAATACAATCACATAAAACATGGGGATGCAGGAAAATGGAACCCTGAAAAAAACTAAAGGACTTCTGGGAGATGAAGCCCAAAGGCTCAAAATCTCCATTTATACATATGCCCCCAGTGATTCTATTGGGAAACCAGTTTCCCCAAAAGGATCATGGAAACATAATCAACTTAAAAATTGCAATAATTTGTGGATAAAAGGAAAAGAGAATAAGCCCAATGATTACTTGGTTGACAAAAAGCCAATTTGGGGGCAGTATACATTGAAAACAAAAGCATTTCTACCCCCCATAGTTCAATTCACATCCCCAAGTTCACTCTGGATCTTCTGGTACAGCATGTGGTCTCTGCAGGCATCTATCTTCATGGGGCATTCTGGATTCTGGGAGGTAGCAAGTTTCTTATCCTAAAGTTGCTCAAAGTTAAATCAAAGTTCACAACAATAACTTGGTCCCCCTGAGGTGAATAATAACAAACAGAGGGATCACTCAGGGATAAATGGCTGTGTTATGAGGTATATGAATTAATTTTCAAAGGAAAATAAAATAAAACATGAAAAAATCCAAAGAAAAGAGAAAAATAACTTGTGGATATAATACAAAATGTAAGTCTTATGTCTAAAAAAAATCTAAGTAAAGGAAAAACAAATCTACAGCAGGTCATTGAATCAGGGCCAAATTAAAATGATTTACGCAGTTATGCACTTACCCAATCAGTAACCAGGACTACAGAAAGTTTGCCACACTATGAAAGACAGAAAAAGGATTAGATTATAGGAGCCAGGTAGGAGCCAAATTTGAGATACTTGGTAGAATGTGGGACAAGGAAGACCTGCCTTTAACACATGTTAAACAGCCTCAACCTCGAACCCCAAACTTGATCAAGTCCCCTTGTCTTGGCTCAAAATTACATCAATCCCACCAGGATTAGTTGGTCTCTTTGACCTTGTGCTCAATTGGCACTGTGCAGTTTAGCTTTGTGCTTCTTTGGCACTGTGCAATGGCTCTTTTTTTGTATTCTCTTGTCCTGGAATCAAACAGAATCATCAAGCAAAGTCCCATATTTTTTTTAAACAATCAATGGCACCATTTTTATAGTCTAAAGCTTTTTGGGCATGCATTAATATTAGAACAAATGCATTTAAAACTTATATCACTGCTAAATATTTTTTTTTAAATCTTCTCAATACTGCTGATGTGCTTCAAATACAAAAAGGAGAGAAAAAAATAAAACTCAGATACTATGTTGCACATGCAATAAAAAATTAAAGGTTATTTCTTAAAAAAGTTTTAAAAATCAAAAATATATAGCTTAAAATCAGTGACACACTGTGTCAGCTATGTGAGTACAAAATGATTTTCAGAATAAAAGAGTAACATGGTAGATAATGAAGATTCAAAGAAGTACCAAAGTCCCCCAAATTCACAATAGCCCAGTTAATTACAATAGCAAACAAACCCACTGTCATATTTCATGTAAGATGCTGTATGGCATTTTTTAAAAGCTGATGAATATTTGTCACAATTTTTACAGATGTAGCAAATCTTTCAACCTTGGCAAACATATTTTAAACAAAGTAAAACTTATTTGGATCTAGAACATCATCAAGAAATCTAGATTATTCTGCTGGAAGTAAATTAAAATGAAGAGTTTTGCAGGAGCTCTTTTTTCTGGCTTCCTCGGTACAATTCAGTGATTCAACATCCTTTGAATACTTTGAGGAATTAACACAAATTTCCTAATTTGGGCTCTTTCTCCTTCCTCTGGCTGACTCTTAGACAGGAGGTACCCAAGAAAATGACTAATAGCCACTAAGAATGTATGAATGATGTATTTTAACAATAAGGCCAAAGAGAAGTCTTCTCCTTGGGAATTCTGGTTTGACTGAAATGATGCATTTCATCTCATGGCTTAAATATTTAAAACACTCATTTTAGGTCTGTGTTTGCAGGCTATTTCACTCTTGTACAATTCATCCCCAAGCCTCTAAGGTTGGATAAAGAGAGCTATATTCAGCTTTCATCTATAGAACCATTTTTCATGTTTCATATTTAGAAATCAGTAAAATTGCTGTGGTCATTGATTTTAGGGCAATGCTTTTCATAACTATCTTTTTAGGAAAAATGTGGCAGTGGCAAATCCTGGAAGTTGCATGGAAAAATAAACCAAAACAAACAAACAACTATATTTGGAGTCAGAGCCTGGGTTCAAATCCTGTCTCTTATCATCTAATATGTTTCTGGCTGGGCATAAATCTCTCTGGGCCTCAGTTTCCTCCTCTGTAAAAAGAGGCAGACTAGATGATGTCTAAGGTATAAATCTATAATGTTTTCATCTTGCCATGTAATCCTCAGTTAAGATCCCATTTCTGTCACTCATTAGCAATATGACTGTAGGGAAACCCCTTCAACTCTCTGAATCTCAATTGTCTCATCCTCAAAGTGATGATAGTAAGAACTGCAATGCCAATCTCACTAAGCTTTGGAAGGGATCTAACAAGATAAAGGACCTAAAATGCTTTACATATCTTATCTAACAGCACTAACTTAAAGCCAGCTGCAAATACCATGATGTTGGAGTTGCAGATCATTCGACTGGTACATGAATTTGGCTTTTAATCCTGACTTTGGCCCTAAATATTTGCATATGAAGATAGGTAAATCATTGAATTTTCCTATACTTTGTCTTTCTCTTTTAATTTTTTATTATATGCTTAGTAACTATCACCAATAACAAAAAAGTTAAATAAGCAAATGCATCAAAATGTATAAAACCACAAACTCCAAATTGTTTGCAATTTCTTTAAATATTTAAATTATATTAGTATGTGAATATAAATATCCTGATTTTGAGTTCCCTTTGGATTTGTTTTACTTGGATTTTTTTTTCCTCTTGAGTTTGTGGCTATTTTTTTAAAAATGGAATCATAATATATACTATTCTTATTCTTTTATTCTCTTCATATATTTCCTTTATTTTCTTTATATTTCCATTATTAATCATTTCTAATAACATAATATAATCCAGGACATCTATATATCAGTCTGTATTCAATCATTTCTCCCAATCATTGTATTTGTGCTATTTCTAGTTATTTTGTCATTACAAACAAGGCTAAGGCTATCATGAATATTTTCATACATACATAGCTTTTTGCTCTCTCAATAATGCCTTTAGGGTCAAATCCTAGTAATGGGGTTTTGGGTCAATGAGCATGAACAGCTTTCCAGATCTTAATGTATATTTCCATCTTGTTTCCTAAAGAACAATTTGCAGCTGCTCTAGCAATATAATATTAGACTTGTTTCTCCGTGTTCCTATCAGCATTTAATTTGATAAATTTAATCCATTGGTTCTCAGTTAACACATGTTACCAGGGTCATATTTAACTAGATTTGTCCTTAGAAAGGAGATTCATTCTGTTGCCAGGACCATGCTCTTTCCAAAACTGTCTTTCTAGCTTGGTTATACTCAGTGGAAATTTTGTTCCAATACTAAACCCCTTAGGAATGAAAGATTACCTCCAGAATATAATGAGTGTCAAAGTAAGACTTTTATAGAATACTTATGGCCTCTTAACCATTGTTTCCACCAGGAATATTGTTTGGATTATGTGTTTACTTATATTACTACTACTGGCTTCATGAAGGTATATCTATCTTATTTAATATATCTAAGGTTTATTTATCTCCTTAACTTCTTTCTTATTGATTTTTTGTTGAATTTATTTACTTTTGATAAGGGAAAATATTTCCATGGATCTCATTTAGTTTTTCTTTTAAAAATCTGCATGTTATAACTCCTGGTGCATGTATGCCAAATATTGATAGTTCTTTATTATCCATAGGACCCTCCAATGTCATATAGTTATCCTGTTCATACTTTCCAATTATATCAATTTTAGCCCCAACTCTGTCAGAGATCATGACTACTATCCCTGTCTTCTCTGTATCATCTGAGACATCTGAGACATATTATATTCTGCTCCAGCCCTTCACCTTCACTGCATATTTGTCTCTCATTTTCAGTGTGTTTCTTGTAAACAAAACATTGTCAGGTGCTGGTTTTTATCCATTCTGCTATTCGTTTTCTCCCCATGGGTAAATTAATCTCATTTACACTCAATATTATGCTTACTAGCTATGCATTTTCCTCTATTCTGTTTCTCATCCCTGTTTGTCCTCCTTTTTCTTTTGTTCTGCTCATATTCCTGTGGAGATATCAAATTTCTTTTGATCAATAATTCTCCAATTCACACCCTTACCCAAAAATCCACCCTTATCCTTTCCCCTTGCTCTCCTACTTCTAAATTGACCTATCTGTCTTAAGGTCCCTTCCTTGTTCCTTCCCCTTACCTTTTAATTCTTATTCTATTCATCTTTCAAAAAATCCCTTCCTTATCCTCACAACCATACCCTCCTATATCTTCATTTGAGTTTAATTCTAAAAATTCCTCTCCTATCTTGTACTGAGTCCTTTCCTTATCCCCTCACCTAACTTCCCTTCCTGTTGATATATATTCCACTTTAAGTATCTCTCTCTTCCCTTCCTTTATTTGTTATCTTGTCATCCTTCTTAACCCCTACCTTCCTTCTTTTCCCTTAGTTCCCAAAGGAACTTCTAATTCATGGCTTGTCACATCCCCCTTCCCTCCTGTTTCTATGTATGTTAAGAAGATTTTTTTTACCCTTCTAATTTAAATGTTGTTCTCTTTTTACCCCATGTCTGATTCTCTTCCCCTTCTTCATGGCAATTTTTTTACTCATTCCTCATTCCATACCATCCTATCTCCTCCTTGTCTATTCTACAACAATTTTGGCTCATTCCATTCCATTCACTTCAACCTTGAGTCTTCCATTCAAATATCCAGGCAATGACACTATTCCAAGGGGTCATAGATGATATTTTCCCAGAAATCAAATACTTTGACCTTTTGGGTTATTTATGATTAGTCTTTCATTACTTTTTTATGCTTTTTATGAATTAAAATTTCTGTTGATTTCTGGGTTTTTCCCCAGAAATAGTTGAAACTCATTTAGTTCATTTAAAATTCATTTTTACCTTTTATAATTATGGTCATCTTTGCTGGATATATTATTATTGGTTGTAGGGTCAGTTCTTTTGCTCTATCAAATGCTGTCTTCCATAGCCTTTATTCTTTTAGTGTTGTGACTGCTAAATCTTGTGCTATTTTGACTGTAGCTCCATAGTATTTTTTTCTTTTTGCTGTAATATTTTTTTCCTTAACCTAGAAGTCACAGAATGTAGCAATAATGTTCCTTCCAGTACATATCTATCCTTGGGTCTCTTTGAAATAGGAATCAGTGGATTCTTTCCATTTCATCTTTACCCTTGATGATTTCTTAGACTATGGAGTCTAAAGTCTTTTTTTATCATAACTTTCTGGGAGTCTAACTATTCTTATATTGCTTTCCCTTTATCTATTTTCCAGGTCAGTTGTTTTTGTGATAAGATATTTCATATTCTCTTCTATTATGTCATTCTTTTGCTTTGCAAGGGATTCCCCTCTCATTGGGGTGACCACAGCTAATGGGGCTCCATTTCATTAGCAACCACATTCAAGAGTGTGTGCTCCTTCCACACTCCTCTGTCTTCACTGCCACAGCCTGGGATAGAATAGATATTTTGTCCTCAGACCTCCAAAGTCCCTCCTTTATTAGCAGCAAGGTTTGAGTTCCTACCCTTAGGGCCTGGTTATCCATAGACTCTACAGTGTATCAACTCCTTCAATACCCAGCTGTGGCCAGTATTTAGAGCTAAGGCCTCAGTAGACATTGATGCTCCCCAGTCCTTAGATTGCAGATTCCAGCAGAATCCTCAGGGATGCAAGCTCTAGGACTCAGCAAATAAGTGAGTTTATCAATCCTGGATACATTGTTGATTCCACTGTTTACTCTGTTTCTCTCCCCAGGGCCTGTGGCAGTAGAACTGAGGCCAGGGAATCAGAAAACTTTCTCCCTAGTTCTCCCTGGCTATTCAGCTTCACTCTTGACCTCTATCTGTTTTTTCCACTTTTTGCATGGATTTTATGTAATTATGTTTGTTTGCTTGTAGGGGGCATTAGGAGGGTGAGAAAGCTTTACACTATACTCCATCATCATCCCACAGTGGATCTCTCTTTCTTTTCCTCATAGGTAAAATGATATTTGAAGCAGACAACTTCTGGAAGTGTAATCTGAGCATTAGTGAAGGGATCATTGAGTTTGGAGTTAGAGAAGCTGTGTTCTAATCCTACTTAGCCCTTAACACCTATGTGAACTTCAACAAGTCATAACCTTTCTAAACAGTAGATAATTTTTCTAATTGATTCCCTATCTCGTTCCCCATCAAAGCAAACTCAAATCGTTTCTCCTTTCTTTTAGTTTCCTACATTTCTCATATTTTCATCTAAAAAAATCTCACTATTGGAAAAGTTGAGGCCATTAGCTGCTTGCTTTCCTTTCTTTTCATCTGACAACCTTATTGACATCATCTACCACACACTAACCTCCACAACAAAGGACAGGAAAAAGGTAGAAATTTTTTTTTTTCTTGCAAGGAGCTCCATATATATATATATGTGGTTTTCTCTGGAGCCCTTAAGTCATCCTGATTTCTAGAATCTGGTCCAATGAAACAAAGTCTTGCTTTTGAGCCTAAATGATTCCTATATTGGGTAAGATCTTGCTAGACTATTTCCATGGTTAGCAGGGGAAAAAATCACTTTTTTTCCAATGGTTTAAAAAATATAATAGAATCACACTATTTAAAATTATACAAGAGATGATTTGAGAAAACATTGGGCATCATGAACTGATACAAATGAACCAAGAGAACAACTTAGAAAAGGACAAAAACATTGTAAAGAAAAGCAATTCTGAAAAGCCTAGAACTCTGATCTTTGCAATCACTAAGCATGTCTCTGAGGATCTGGGATGAAACATATTCCTCACTTCCTGACAGAGATGATGGACTCCAGATCCAGAAGGCATAGTCTCTGTGTGGATTTCTTTTGTTTGACTATACATATTAACTACAATCTTTCTTCCTTCTTTCAGTTATTTGTGGGCAGGAAGAGTGGTGCAGAGGAGTTAGCACTTGCCCAAGATAAAAGGGTCATTGAATTGTTTTTAAATGCCTTTAAGCAAAGAAGGAAGTTCAAAGCCACATGTAAAAGAGATTACCAGCTTGAGCTAGAATCTCCTTTTTGTGTCATGGAGAAGAGGAGAGTAATAACCATCTATATAGTACCTATGATGTGCCAGGCACTATTCTAAGTGCTTTCCAAATATTAAAATTTGATCCCCAGAACTCTGGAAGTTAGGTGTTGTTATCACCATTTTGTAGTTGAGGAAACTAAGGTAAATAGGGGTTAAGTGACCTGCCTAAGGTCATACGCATTGTCTAATTCATTCTTAACTATTATTTTTTAACTTAAACACTCCTTAAAAAGTTGATATAAATATTATCTATTATGAGATTTTTTTAATTCAGAGACAGAAGTTTATTTTTATCATGGCTGCTCCCAGAATGCACTTCTACAGTCATTCACCTCTACTGGCTTTTCCCACTCAGAAGCCAATTATCAACCCCACTTGGGTTTTATACAAACCTAACAGGAGAGAAAAATGTGGCCTGTAATGAGAGCAACATGGGAACTTTCTGTGTGTAGAGTTTCTTTATTTCAAATGTTGACCTCAAGATTGTTTTCCAAGAACCAGCCTGGGCCACACTTCTGACCTCGAACCCAATGTTTACTTCTGACTTGCCTTTCTGGGAACTCCACAAGCAGAGATCACCCCGCACAGGTCAACATCCTACCAGGGAGGAGAGCAGAGACAGCTGTGAGGAGCTGGCTGAGAGGCCCAAGCACTGAAGTTGGTGGGAAAAAAGTTCTCCAGATAAAACAATGTCATGAATAATTGAAAGGGACTGAATTTCAAGTTGGCCCATATGGGAGAACTCAGGGAAACTTGAGTTAGCAACTTGCCTATTGGGGTAAAGGGTGAATGACCCTTTGTGTGTTTACTGAAAGCATTAGGGCATTCCTTTAGGCTGGGCCTCCCATTGGCATTTAATACCCTTCATGAGCTAGCTATAAGCTTATTACACAGTGTGGTCGCCTTTGCAAAATCTCTATCTCGACTAATCTGACCTCCTCACTATTCTGTAGATGTAGCCCTCCATTCCCATCCTCAGGCCATGGAATAGTCTACCCCCCCCATACTTGAAATGCATTCCTTTCTAGTCTCTACTACTCAAGATGCCATCTTTTCTATACAACCCAGTTCATCCCCTGGGCTGGGTGGTAGAGAAGATAGAACACTGAACTCAGAGTTAGGAAGAAAATAATCCAATTCATACCTCAGAAACTACCTGTTGTGACCCAGGACAGCTCATTTTAACATCTCTGCCTCAGTTTCCTCATCTGTAAAAGGATAATAATAATAATAGCATCTACTTCCCAGAGGTGCTGTAAGAATAAAATGAGGTCATATTTGTGGAGAATTCCCCGAACCTCCCAACACTCTGTAAATTCTAGCTCTATTTATTAGATGATTTCCTCTTCGTCCCAGTTGTTCATGCCTCTTCCACTCCAAGATTACTTTCTGTATTTGCTTTAGATATTGTTTATATCCACCTCATAATGTACTTATCATTTCTGCCCACTCTCACCACCACCCCTAATAGATCAAAATCTCCTTTGAGGGCAGATATTCTTGTCCTTGTCTTTCCAGGGTTAAGTGACTTGCCCAGGGTCACACAATGAGTAAACAACTAAGGCTAGATATTTTCCTGACACATTCCTTGGCACTTAATAAATGCTTGATCATTGAAGGAATGAACAGATCTGTACAAAAGAAGGCAGGCAAAGCAAAGAGTTGATCACCCACACAGAAAGGGAAAGAAACATTAGACATTGACAAGAACTGGGAAAAAATGACTTTGGAAAGTGAATAGAAGGAAATAAAGGAGCAAACATTTTGGCATGGAAGGTGGCAAAATATACTGTCAAGAAGCTTGATATCCTTTTAAATAGACTGTCATCTAATAGGTAGTATTTTATTTCAAATGTCCTAATTTGATAACCATCAACACAAACAGATAAGCAAATAAGTTTAGACATTTGGAATAAAATCTTTTATAAATTCTTAACATTTAATGAAATTGCTGTTCAACCATGTCTGACTCTTCATGACACCATTTCTCTTAGCAAAAATACTGGAGTGATTTACCATTTCCTTCTCCTTATAATTTTACAGATGAGAAAACTGAGGCAAGTAGGGTTCAGGGTCACACAGTAAATATCTGAAGTGGTATTTGAACTCATGAAGATGAGTCTCCCTGATGCCCTACCCAGCACACTATTCATTAAACCATCTGGCTTCCTATTTAACTAAATAGATTCAAACAAATTATTAGGCAACAAAAAAAAAAAGAAAAATTCCATTACTCGACATCTCTTTCCAA
This sequence comes from Monodelphis domestica, assembly GCF_027887165.1. Classification (NCBI taxonomy): domain Eukaryota; kingdom Metazoa; phylum Chordata; class Mammalia; order Didelphimorphia; family Didelphidae; genus Monodelphis; species Monodelphis domestica. The sequence continues at coordinate 7,637,199 of NC_077228.1, read as the reverse complement.
GTCTGTTTGAGGTTTTATTATCTTTGTTTCTCTTCCTTTTTCTTTGTTAAAATAAATGGAGACAGCCAAAGTGCATTATGTCATTTTGGCTTCTCTGAACTTGCTCTGAAGCATTTCATTTGGTCCCTTCCTTCTTCATTTTCTTCCAATTAATTGTTTGGGTTTTTTTTTTCCAGATTGCAGCTTGTCTGGAGCTGCCTCTTCAGTTAAACATAGACACCTACCAAGCTGGGACAGGGGATTCATCCAACAAGGTGGCACACTCTTCCTCATCTTCCCTCAATTTCATATGACCACCAATACGAGGGTTCCCATAGGTTGTGTTTCACTCTTATTACGTGATTAGTTCATTTTTTTCCTCAGCCAAACACTCCTCTGATGAGATCTTTCATAGAGTTTCTCTTTCCCAATTCTTTATTTGGAATATATTCAAACTCTTGGTGCCCTCCATGTTTATCTTCATTGCCCTCTGAGTGGTAGCTTCTTTTGTGATTTGCAAACATACAATCTAACACTACTCATTGTAATTCTTAAACCCTTCCATCTTCCCAATGCTCCCAATCCCATCAAAGACCGCCATTTTCCCATCCAAATTTGGGACTTTGGTATCATCCTCAACTCCTTACTGTCACTCCCCTTGCTAAAGCTTATCATCTCTACCATCATACTGTGCTTCATAAATGCCCCTTGTCTACATTCACTCAGATTTTTCTCCTATTGAGGCCTTCATCAACTTTGTTTAGATTAGTGCAATAGTCTTCTATCTGATCTGCATGCTTCCAGTCTCTTCTCCTTCCAGTTGCCAAAGTGACTTTCCTAAAGCAGTCAGACCACATCACATCTTTTCTTCCCCATCAAGCCCAGTTCTCTACTCAATAAGCTCCAGCAGCTTCCTATGACACCCTAAATTAACTACTGGCACAAATGAAAGAGCTTCTAACAATGATGGACTTTTTCTTTAATGACTCTCTGAGTATTGCTATCTAATGAGATACAGATTGACAACCAAGACACATAGAGCTGAACTCTCCCCTTGGGTTGGCTGTGCTCCCATTCCCAAAGTGGCCCCACTGTACCACCAAAGAGAAATAATGTCTATCTAGAGTTTCACATGCAATAGTGAAGATGATGCTAAACTAGAGCCAACCCCACAACTTCCAACCATCACTTCAAACCTCCATGACAAGGGTTAGCTGATGTCTTAAAGAAGCCTCTCCTGGAAGGAATGCTGTATCCCTGTTAGCTTGACACCAATTAATAGGGTTTGTTAGAAACAACTTCCTCTGCAATTGGAGAGAAAAATTGCAAACACTTACCATGGTAACAAAACCAACAAATTGCGAATTATCACAGAAAAGCCCAGCATGTTCATTGCTAGATTCCTTAATCAGGGCATGGTCTTTGCTTCAGGACTTGTGTCAGGAAGAAAGTCTCACAGGTTCCTCCACTAATGGCAAGCAATATGTTACCCAATTAAATGCTGGCAACCCAGCATCAGTCACGGCAATTTGTACATCACCATGTCGGTTGATACTTTGCTTATTTATGTAAACCGTGACGCCTCCAGTCCATTTTCTAGGGAGGCAGGGACCCCCTCAACTCTGCCCTAAGCATATTAATTAGACATCAAAAAGTCTGGTAATTCACAGATGACAATGATTTCTTTTTCTGATTCCTATCTGTCCTTAACAAAGAAAACAAGTACAAATTGACTACATGTCTAAAAAACTGTAGGCGAGGGCTATTGAGACACAAGATATGTATGTTAGACCAGAGGAAAGAAGCTGATTTCTTTATCCTTCTAAAACAATAAGTGTGAGACAGTACTGCTTATACTAGTACAGGGAATTCTCTCACCAGGATGTTCCCTGTACTAATGAAATCACAAACTAGTCTTTATTCTCATCCCAGATTATCTGAATATAGTACTGGGATAAGAAGGGAATGGGTTCATATATTTCTTAACAGAGAGAGAAACTGAGGCATGGAGGTGTAAAGTGATTTTTATAAGGCCACAGAGTAATCTAAGGAAAAATCCTAGCCAGATCCCAGGTCTCCTGACATCTCCACCTCCATTCTTCGCATTGGAGTATTTTCCTGGATGCTTGCTAAACAATTTTTCTATGTACCAGGAAACTCTTACAGACTTGACATTTCTGCTATTGCATTATTCTGTCCATGTACTCAGCTCTGTTTGAAGCTTCTTATTCCCTCATCTGCCATGTAGGTTTTCATTCCCTCTTCATCCATAGGTGATTAACATTTCCGTTTCTACATTCTCCCTTGTGATTTATTTGAACATTTATCTGCTATTCTTACAATGTACATTAATAAATTAATTCAACAAACTATGCACAGAGCCCTATATGACAACCTCAGAGAGATACAAAGATCATTACAGCATTGCATCCACCCTCATGGAGCTTAAATTCAATCAAATCTACCTAACAGCACTACAATTCAAATTATAGAGATATTTCCAAATTTAGAAACATCAGCACCCCAAATATTTATATGGCTGTTTGTGCCCAATCTGTGCTAGAGCTTTTCAATCTCACATTAGTCTGATCCATCATGATCAGGCTCCCTGTCCACTGAGTCACACACAGTGATGTCATTCTCTTCCTCTTCAGATAGGAAGATCAACAACCAGTGAACAAATTTGATTCAATCAATAAACAACTGATTCCTCAACTATTCTCAGCAATGCAAAGATCCAGGACAAATCCAAGGGACTTATAAAAAACTATGTACCACACAGAAGGAATTAGTTGATGGAGTCTGAATGGAGACTGATTTTAATTTTTCACTTTAGTGCCTCCATAAATTTTTCTCTAGTGTAAGCAATATGTGTCACTGTTCACACCATGATGAACATGGAAATATATATTTTATGATGACACAAGTACAACCTGTATTATATTACCTGTCATCTTGGGGATGGGAGAGAGGTAAGAAAGAAAGAACATAGATAATGATATGTCAGAAAATTATTATTAAAAGTTCTAATAAAGTGTCTAAGTTGCTTTAAATAAATAATTTATTCCAGAGCCAAAGTATCTTGATATTTTTGTGATTTGTATATTTCATCTTTTATTATTTCTACTTTCCTACATTTGTTTGAATTTGTGTCTTAGTACATGGTCAATCTTTGTATATGCGCCATGTGCTTCTGAAAAGAATGTATATTCCTTTTTATCCCTATTTATTTTTCTCTTGATATCTATTAGCTCTAATTTTTCTAACATTTCATTCACTTCCCTTACTTCTTTCTTATTTATTTTTTGGTTCAGTTTATCTAGTTCTGATAGGAGAAGGTTGAGGTCCCCCACTAGTATAGTTTTTCTATCTATTTCCTCTTTAAGCTCCTTTAATTTCTCCTTTTGAAATATGAATGCTATACCATTTGGTGTATATATGTTGAGTACTGATATTTCTTCATTATTTATACTGCATTTCATCAAGATGTAATTCCCTTCCTTATCTCTTTTAGTCAGATCTATTTTTACTTTAGCTTTGTCTGAGATCATAATTTCTACTCCTGCCTTCTTTGTCTCAGTTGCAGCCCAGTAAATTCTGCTCTACCCTCTTACCTTTACCCTGTATACATCTACCTGTCTCAAGTGTATTCCTTGTAGACAACATATAGTAGGATTCTGGTTTTTAATCCATTCTGCTATCTACTTCCTTTTTATGGGTGAGTTCATCCCATTCACATTCACAGTTATGATTACTGTCTGTGTATTCCCCTCCATTTTGACATCCTCCTTTGGTTTATGCCTTTTCTCTTATTCCTCTTACCCTCCCCTCCAGCTTTTCACTTTTATATTTCATCTTTAAAATAAGCTGCACACTGTTCAGATAACAAAAGTTTTCTGGGATACATAATAAACCAAGATATATATATATATATATATATATATATATATATATATATATATATATATATATATACACACATACCATTGAATATGATAGGATCCTAAAACTCAAAATGGAAAGGATCTCCAAGGACATCAAGTCCCAACTCTCACCTTTAAATATGAGGAAATGAACACTTATATAGATTAAATGGATTTACCAAAAACCACAGGGTGTTTATGTCAGAAGGAAGTTTCAATCCAAGTTTTCTGATTTCAGAATCAGTGCCCATTCTCATAGTTTGGCAAGTTTCTTATAGTCTAAAGGCCCTAAATAATACAATATCTACCTGGTTTTCTGGAAGACAGGATCTCCTTGAGTACTTCTCTATACATTGAGGCAGATGATATATTCCTAAGAATATTAAAAATATAAATGAAAACATACTAGAAAAAAATAGTTTCCCCTAATATTGTGGTATGGTAAGAAAAATATTGGAAAGAGAATCAAGACAATCTAGGGTCCTAATCCTAGTTCTGATCTTTCCTGGTGTAACCTTGGACAAGTCATTGGACAATTCTGCACTGCATTTTTCTATCAGCAAATTGAAAGTACCCTTGTACATTTTTTAGTTTACAATCCATTTATACCTTTTTTATTTGGAAATATTCATATTGGTACAGAGAATTAACATTTCAGAGGCACAAGATATCCATTTATTATAAAACAAAAGACCTGGAAATTATTTACATGATGAAACAAAAGACTTTAGAACTTCAGTGGAATGTGCAACTTTAATGACAGCACTTCAACAGTGATTTCAGTCTAAATATTTCCCATAATATCAACCATCTCTAAATGAGAAGTAGTCCAAGTCTTCTAACATACACAATTCTAAGAAAGGTGTTTAATTGAGCCTTAAAATGTCCTGAGAATGTAAACTCTCATTTGTCTAAGCCTAGTCAATGTCTAAAAATGATTCATGTAAGACTAACCTCACCCACATGAATCATTTTATATATGTCTATTCTCACCCATGGGGCATCTAGATTACACAGCAATAAAATGCCATGCCTGGAGTCAGGAAGACTCATCATCTTGAGTTCAAATCTGATTTTAGACATTTACTAGCTAAGTGACCCTGATAAGTCACTTAACTCTGCCTCAGTTTCCTCATTTGTAAAAAGATCTAGTAAAGGAAATGACAAACCATTCTAGTATCTTTGCCAAGAAAATTTCATGGGGGGTTGTGAAGATTTGCATACAACTAAATGATTGAATCCTTGACTATGAAACCTCCTAAGTCATCTAACAATAATGATAATAATTTATGGGTTAACCCTCACTGTAGACTTTGTAGAATTCATTCACTCCCACTAGGTCCTAATTTTTCTCCAATTTAAATAAAGGAGTTGGATCAGCTGCTTGCTAAGGGACTTTCAATATTCTGTAGCAAAGACCCAGGAGGTTCTTCCTGGTGACAGAACTGCAAAAAAAGACCCATCTTGTGTGAAATGTAAGAAAAGACAATCACATCTAGCACCAACAATCACAGCACCATGACTTATGGTTTGCAAAGCACTTTCTCCCCTTGATCTCATTTAATCCATACAAGAGCCCTGAGAAAGTGTTCCTTCCAACATTAGAATCTCTATTTTCCCAATTAAGAAACTGAGCACCCAAATGGAGTTAAGTGATTGAGCTGAGATCACACAGAGTCAGAGCCAGGATATGCAGCAAAACCTGGGATTCCAGATGAATCCATTGACTCAGAGTCTAGGGGAGGTGAATCAGACATAACGAGGAACAGAAAAAAACAACATATAAACAGAGGCATACATACTCTAGGAGAACATTTCTACACGTGAATCATTTTTTTTTATTTCCTGATTTCTATGTACTTTAAAACTTCTCCATCTCATCTCCCTGTTTTGCTGTTGTGTTTTTTTTTTATATATTCCCTAACTGGGTTGATTTTTACATGCAAATATACATACATACTACATACATGCACACATGTAACCCTTTAGCAAGGAATCAGACTCTCCTTATCCCCTCTGGAATCTTATACCTAGGTGGAGTCAAGATGGCGGCCTAGAAAGAGCAGAAGTTCAGACCTGTAATTACCCTTGCTTACCGATCACAAAATGAATGCTCCTAGGGGACTGAAAATCAAACCTAACAATAAGACAGAGCTAAGGAACCCTCCTGCTGGACTCAATTCCCCCTTGTGTTAAGGGGGAAACAAAGTAAAAGAGGTATTTTAACCGTCGAAATCTGACCTTAGGAATAGTTGGGCCAGCATATGTGCTTGCTTCCATATGAGAGCAATGACCACTGATGCCAGAGGCAAGAGGGGAAAAATCCCCTCCACCCCAAGTGGAAAGTTCCAGGAAGAACTGCTGGACTCCCAAGGGCCATAGTCAGAATCTTGGACTATGAGTGTTGCAAGAGTAGACTGTCTTGAAAGTACTACATATTGGATGGCATTACTTGACCAGACTGAGTCCTGCTCCTGAGTTGGGTATTTCTAGCATTGGTGGCACCTCAAAGGAGAGGAAAGGTGTGTCTGAACATCGGTCTCATGCACACAAAAGATCCTGTTTTAATGCATTCAGTATCCATGGGAGTTGAGAGCCTCACTTCCAATTCCAACTCTGGTACTTGGTATCTATGGAATATTGAGCAATCCCTTAATCTTTCTTGGCCTTGGTTTCCTTATCTGGAGAAGGAAGGAATTGGACTAGACAGTTTCTAAGGTCCTTTCTACCTCTAAAGTGAGAATTTTCCATCCTTACTATTATCATCGAGCTACAAAAAATGAGAATAAAATTCATCTGGAAGAAACAAACTATCAAGAATCTCGAGGGAATGCATGAGTAAAAGTGGATGAAGGAGCCTGAGTTGTACCACATCTCAAAATGCACTCTAAACTGGAAATCATCGAAATAATCTGGGCCTGGCTGAGAAACAGGGCCATGGATCAGAGGGATAGGTCAGCTACACAATGTCCCACAATGTGGGAAAATGTGTGTTAAAATTGTCATTACAGGTAATTTGGGAAACTCTTTTTTTAATTTATATAAAATAAGATAAAATAAAAAGAATGCACGGATAAGAATCAGGGCAGTGTATCACTGCAGCATGGCTCTATGAATGTATCTAAGAGTGTCCCCAGTGACTGATGCTAAAGTTCAAACAAGATGCCGATGTGAATCTGACCATACATATGGGTCCTGCCTTTCTAACACTTATACCCTGGTTGATGAAGTAAAATGCAGACACGTCTAACAACAATGCAAAGTAGAGTGCCATAGTTCCATTCCCAAGTATTTGTTGATTATCATATGCAAAGAGCTTTGCTGGCACTGGGGATCACATAGTCATCAAATCCAACCCCTCATTTTACTATGGCCTAGAGGTTAAGTGATTAGTCCAAACTGTGTGATCTTGGAAGAGTCACTTATCTCATATCTTCCTAATTGCAAGTCCAGCATGATCCATTATAGCAAACCATGCCATTGGGTTTTTTACAATAGTATAGGAGAGCCAAAAGTCACTATAACTGAAAAAGTCAAAGTACTTCTTTAGGGATGAAAATGAAGTCATCAGTGTTATGTTTTCACACACATGGCAAGCTTCTTACCTCTATGCTCTGGCATTGGCTGTGCCCCATAGCTGGAAGGCTCTCCATCCTCTCCACTGGTTGCTGGAAACCCTGGTTTCCTTCAAGTCAACAAGCATTTATTGAGTACTTGCTATATGCCAAGCACTGTACTGAGCACCAGGGAAACAAAAATGCAAAAGATAGTCCCTAGGCTCAAGGAACACCAGTCTAACAGGACAAATGACATGCAAAGGATGATGTCCCAGCAAGATCAAGAAGACATCTTCGGAAGATGGGAGTAGATTGGGATTTAGAGGAAGCCAAAGTAGCCAGGAGGGGGAGATGAGAAGGGGGAGAGTCCCAGGTATGGGATAAGCCAGAGAACACTCAAGGGGTCAAGACATCCAGGGTCTTGTCAGAGGAACAGAAAAATGACAGTGTCTGTAGATCTTTACCTGAATCTCTAAAACAAAGTCTTGCCTGATCCCCCAAGTGTAAATGAACTCTCCAAACTAATTTGTATTCATTCTGTATACATTAAGGGTATTATATATTATATACACATATGTGTGTATATTCATGCATGTGTGTACATGTGTATAAATATGTGCTCTCATACATACACACATACAATATAGATATTGCTATGGTTGTGTCTATGTCTAGCTCTCTCCTTCTCTCCACACATAGTTGGTCTCTCATCATCTGATGTAAGCCCTTTGAGGGTCAGGATTGATTCTGCTTCTGTCTTTGTATCCCTGGAACCTCGCAGAGTGCCCAGGACACAGTGAAGGGCTTACTGAATGCTGATTGCTTGAGCTAAAGAGGTTTGCAACCCTGAAAATTTCAAATAAGCAATAAATGCAGATGATCCATTTTCATGTGTATGTTCTCTACATTTCTGTCCCTCCAAGAATTGATTTCATCCAAGAGTTTGGATACATCTTTACTTGCTCCTCACTGGGCACTAGAAATGGGTATAAAATCAGTTAAAAATTCCCTGACCCACCATTCTGATGATAGGGTGCCTAGTGAATAGGATTATGATTGGAAGGAACCACTCTGGGCAGGTTTGGCCTCAGGTAAAATGACTTTCTTCCATGCCTCTTCTCCTATCATATATCTTGACTGGTTATCAGGACATCAGGTCTGGAAGATGGCTGCTTCCAAATTATTCTTCTCCTGCATTTAGTCAAATAGATTTACTTGCAAGCCAGGAAATATTCCAGTCAGTCACTTGTATTCCCCACATCCTAGCCTGGCCTATCAGTCACCAAAGCCTGAAAGTCATAATAAGCCTTTATAGTTTGGGGCTCTTTACAGTTTTCAAAGTGGTAGCCCACACATTCTTTCATTTGACTTGAACCCCAGAGTAACCCTATGAGATAGCCATCGCAGCCACATTTTATCACTGGCATACTGAGGTATGGGAGGGAATGAGGAAAGCCCCCAAGACCTAGACTGGACCCACTGGGGAAAACCTATGGAAGGATGTGGAAAAATTTTACACAGGATTGACCAGAAAGGGTGATCTGTAATCTATATCATTGAAGGGAAAATGCTTTCCAGGATGGCATCACAAATCCATCAGAATGTTTAGAGCATTATAGTTAAGGAAGCTGTGTTGGATGAAGACACACAGCCTGAGGGAAGGGCAATACACTAGATCAGCTTTGGTAAATCTTTTAGAGATCTTGTGCCCAAACTGAATCTTCAAGTTACACATTACCCCAGAGAATGGAGGGAGGAAGAACTCGAATAGGGTTGCTGGAGAGAGGGGCTGGGCATGCCAAAACTGTCCTCAGGCACATTGAAGAGGGGGAAGAGAACAATCCTCATGCCTTCAGCATGCTGGGGCACATGTGCCACACCTTCACCAACATGGCACTAGAAGATCTGAGGCAGGATCCTGAAAGAGTGCAAGAGACTAAACCTTATGAAAAGATGGAAGTTTATAAGCATGAATGTAAAGTTTTAGACTTGGGATGAAAAAGTCAATTTGCCAAATGAAAGACCATATGAGTAGATAGTATTTCATCTGAGAAAAATTAAGACTAATGGGTTTCCATGATGGAAGACCTCAAAGTGAATTAGGCAGAAAAGCAAATATGATCTTGGACTGCAATAAGAGAGGTTTAAGCTGGGTGGAGAGGAAGGCAAGAAGCCCACTGTCCAGCCCTTGTAATACCAGTTGTGGGACACAACTAAGGGCTAGAACTAAGGTTCTAAGGGCAACATTTTAGGAAGACAGTGAAAAGCTGGAGAATGTTGAAGGGAAATTAATTCAAGCCAGGGAAGGCCTGTCTGGAGTCCATAGAGCATGAGAAGTAATTGAAGGATGAGGAAACATATCCAAAATTACTAGCTCACACACACATTTCTCCAGCTGTCTAAGGTTTGCAAAATGCCTTACAAATACAGCATTGAATTCTCATGGCCACCTCTGTTGTGCCCATACTACAGTTTGCTAATTTGTAAAATGAGGATAAGAATCTTGCACCTACTAACTTATTTTGAGGTTAAAATGAGATCATATTTATTAAGTGCAGAGTACAGTGTAGACACTATCTGAATGTTTATTCTTTTACAGATGAGAAAACTGAGGCAGATATATGATGAAGGAGGCCATGCAGCTAGTAAGGGACTAAGGTCAAATTTGAACTCAGATCTTCCCATCTCAAAATCCAATGGTCTATCCATTCACTGTATCATCAGGCTGCCTAGAGAAATGTTTTTGAACTGAATGAGTGGCTGAAACTTAACTCAGAAAAGAGAAGAATATTCAGAATAAATATTCTAGCTGTCTACCAGTGTGGTAGCCATTGCTTTAAGTCTTTTTGGCTTTGGGCACATCCTGGAACATTTCTGGGACTCCAGCGTCTTGTACATAAATTGAGTAGGATGGATGATGGGATACCTAAAATGAGGCTTTCCCAGGTCTTACAGCACTGCAATCTCATAATATTTTCAGAATAATTTTTATAATAATTAGCAAAAATTTAACAACAACCCAAAGAATAATACATATAAAAGAGTAAAGCAGGATAGCTGCTTTTCCCAACACTGTCAAAGACCGGGAAAATACAACTCATTTTTAATATTCTTTAATGTTAATATAAAAGACAACATATCTTGGTTTCATTTTAAAACTGGTAAAAAACAATGTTGTGTATCACACCTCATTACAATAATTAACTTGGTTTTTGCCTGAAGGCAATATAATGGTTCCACATGTGAGGCAATGAGGTGGCTCAGTGGATAGAGCTCTGGTCCTGGAGTCAGAAAGACTCATCTTTGCGAGTTCCAATCTGGCCTCAGACACACTTCCTAGCTGTGTGTCACTGGGAAAGACACTTTAGCTTGTTTGCCTCATTTCCTCCTCTTTAAAGTGACATGGAGTAGAAAATGGCAAACCACTCCAATATCTTTGGCAAGAACCCAAGGGGTTCGGCAAGATTTCAATAAGCCTGCAACTGCTGAACAAAAACACCAGTTGACACAACTCTCTCCTCCATTGTTTTAGAGGAGAAGCTAGTAGTGCCATCACAACTGCACCAAGCCCAAACTTAGAAAATTCCTATCATTTGGTCAGAGGTTTGTCTCTTTGTGGTTGAGGAAATACTTAGGTTACCACAAACATTGAGGGGAAAAATAGAATAATATATTTGAGCTCTAGAACCAGAAAAAGCCATCTAGTCCAATTGCTTCATTTTATAAATGAAAAGTAAGGCAATGGACATAAAAGCAATTGCCCAAACTTTAGAGGTCACGCCTGCTGATCAAAGTCACCAGGAAGGAAAGCTGGGCAAATAGCAGAGCTTTTTCCTTGGCATCTCTCCTTTCTTGAGTAGGTACCAGTGGTAGCAGTAGCCTGATCTTGCCCTCCATTCTTCTTATTGTAATAATATCCGTCCTTAGTATCTCCCTTCTCTGCTAAGACTCAGTCCTATGTTCTCTTCATCCTTTCTTGATTATCTCCAGGTTGCCAATTGTTTCCAGCTATTCCCTGCTTATCCTCAACCCTTCCTCTCCACTCTGGGACCTTCCAAATCACTCTCTAGGCTTCGCTTTTATACAGCTTCTTCAGAGAATGATCAAGATCCTCACCTCTGAAAGTAGATTTCTTTTTACTTCAGTTCTGACAGACTGAATCAGGAAGGATCCCATGCCTAATACAGAGAAACAGTTTTAATTTGGGTAGGGGCAATCAGCAATTAAGGCAACCCCACCCCCCTTACACTGCCTAGACTAATTTGAGCCTCACAGTGAAGAGGTATCACTGTCCCATTTTGCAGATAAGGAAACCAAGGCTCAGAGATAATAATTGACGTGGCTGCATAATTAAAATCTTAAGAGACAATTTTGGCCCCTCTAATTTTATGTATATTTATCAAATAAAACCCAAGAATAGTACATCATTCAAAAAATGTAAAGTATGCATTTGGGTAAATAAGTTAAATTAGAGTTTTCAAGCATATCCAGATTGTCTAACATGGGGGCACCCTTCTTGTAGAAAGAGACATCCTTCTTCTTCATATCAAATGGATGAAAATAGCTTCCTTAAATGGGCTTTTTGGCCAGAACATGCTATGTCTTTAAAGCTGCCAGGATGAGACAGTCACTTCTCTTCCCTTCTTGGATTCCAGGGGGGCTAGAGATTAAATCTCACATGTACCATGATCTGTACTGGCAGGGAAAGGTAGTCTTCCCACCCTTGCTTTTACCCCTGAATCTCAGCTCTGTTCCATTTTTTCTTTTTAATTGTAGATACAAATTTGAATCCAAGCCCAACACTTTGTTCTCTGTGCCATATATGTGCATATATATTTGTCTGTGTGTGTTATGGGTTGTACACAGATGAGGATTTTAAAGTAAATTTGATACAAGAAATTTTGAGTTTGTAAGAAAGTTCAACTAATGAAGTAATTAATAACAGGCATCATCTATGCAGTACTCCAAAGTTTAGAAAGCATTCTGCAAAGGACCATGAGATCTTTCCATCTTATTTGCCACTGAAGTCTTCCATGTAGGTATTTTCTCCCATTAGATTGTTAGCTCCATGAGAGCAAAGACTGCCTTGCTTTTTTTTTTTTGTATCGCCAAATCTTAAACAATAAATGCTTTATTCATTCATCCCATTTGAGGCTCACAAACAAAACTGTATGGACATTAAAATTGCAACTGTCACCATTTTCCAGAGGAGAAAATAATGGCCTTAGGATAACAGAAACAGGTGGCTAAAAATGAAAGGAATCTTAATGACTGTCTACCATAACCCTTCTTTTTATAGATGAGAAAACTGGAAATCAAATGCTTTACCAAATCTTACAAGCAGAAAGTTTCAGAGCTGGAATTCAAGATCAGAGTCTCAGGAAGATAATTGGTGTTAGGAACAGGATGTGAACCCAGATCTCTCCTGACTCTAAATTCATTGTTTTTGACCATTTGTAGGCTTCTACTTTATAACCTGAAGCCTCTTTCCACAGAGATATACAGGATGGTTCCAGAAGTGCTCCTCTCCAAAAGTGCCACTCCATCAACAACTGAATCACCTCAAAATACGGAACCATAACTTTTTTCTTCCTTAATCTGTCTGAACACCTGGAATGGCCTAGACTAGGGGCTTACAGACAAGAGCGGCTCAGTGATACATGACAGAGTTCAGTATTTCTTTGGATCTGCCACTTGTAAGAGCATAGGATCATAAATTCAGCATTGAGAAGGACTTGAAAACCCATTAAGCCTAGTCTTCTCATTTTACAGGTGAAGAAACTGAGGCCCTAGGGAGGTAAGGAACTTATTTAGAGTATCAGTAAATATCTGAGAAAGTGTTTGAACCTACATCTTCCTGACTTCAAGGTATATACTCTAGCAACTATTCTGTTATCCCCCCTTCTCACACCATATAGAATGATTTGGCCAAGCCTTAGTAGATAGTCTATGCTGAAATAATTAAACCCAAAGTCATCATCCTGTGGTTAATAGTGATGAGATAATGTGGCCTTACCTACATCCCCAGAGAAAGCCTATTGTCATTAAAGGGACTAATCCTGGAAGCTTTTCCTATGTGGAGTTTGGGTTCTCCTTTGTACATAAGTGCCTTGAGGGGAGGGCTGGTTTTTGCTTTTCTTTGACTCTCCCATTACTTAGTACAGTGTTTGGTACTTAGGTAGTTTAGAAATGAAGGATGCTAAACAATATGGTACTGGCTAAGAAACCGAAGGGAGGATCAGTGGAATAGGCTTGGGGTAAGTGACCTCAGCAAGACTGTCTATGATAAACCCAAAGATCCCAGCTTTTGGGACAAAAATCCATCATTTGACAAAAACTGCTGTGAAAATTGGAAAGCAGTATGGGAGAGATTAGATTTTGATCAACTTCTCACCTCCTACACCAAGATAAACTCAGAAAGGGTGAATGGCTTGAATATAAAAAAGGAAAGTATAAGTAAATTAGGTGAACACAGAATAGTATACTTGTCAGATCATTGATAAAGGAGAGATTTTAAGACCAAGTAAGAGTTAGAAAAAAATATAAAATGTAAAATAAATCATTTTGATTACATTAAATTACAAAGGTTTTATACAAACAAAATCAATGCAACCAAAATTAAAAGGGAAGCAACAAATTGGGAAAAAATCTTCATAACAAAAACCTCTGACAAAGGTCTAATTACTCAAATATCTGCGATAAATCAATTGTACAAAAAATCAAATCATTCCTTAATTGATAAGTGGGCAAGGGACATCAATAGGCAACTTTCAGATAAAGAAATCAAAATTTTTAATAAGCAAATGGAAAAGTGTTCTAAATCTCTTATAATTAGAGAAATGCAAATCAAAACAACTCTGAGGTATCACCTCACACCTATATTAGCTAACATGACAGCAAAAGAAAGTAATAAATGTTTGAGGGACTTTGGCAAAATTGACACATTAATGTATTGCTGGTGGAGTTGTGAATTGATCCAACCATTCTGGATGGCAATTTGGAACTATGCCCAAAGGACTTTAAAAGACTGTCTGCCCTTTCATCCATCCATACCACTGTTGGGTTTATGCCCCAAAGAAATCATAAGGTAAAAAGACTTGTACACAAATATTTATAGCCACACTCTGTAATGGCAAAAAATTGGAAAATGAATGGATGCCATTCAATTGGGGAATGGCTGAACAAATTGTGGTATATGTTGGTGATGGAATACTATTGTGCTCAAAGGAATAATAAAGTGGAGGAATTCCATGTGAACTTGTGAACTGGGATGACCTGCAGGAAGTGATGCAGAGTGAAAGGAGCAGAACCAGGAGAACATTGTACACAGAGACTCACACTGTGGCACAATAGATTGTAATTGACTTCTCTACTAGCAGCAATGCAATGATCTAGGACAGTTTTGAGGAACTTATGAGAAAGGCTCTATCCTCATTCAGAGGAAGAACTATGGGAGTAGAAACACAGAAGAAAAACAACTGCATCATCACATGGGTTGATGGGGATAGGATTGGGGACATAGACTTTAAACAATCACCCTGATGCAATTGTTGATAATAGGGAAATGGGTCTTGATCAATGATACATGTAAAACCCAATGGAATTGTGGGTCAGCTATGGAGGGGGTGATAAAGAGGGGAGGGAGAGAACATGAATCATGTAACCATGGAAAAAATATTCTAAATTAATTAAATAAAATGTTTTAATTTTTTAAAAAGAAATGAATGATGATTGTTTATAGATGGATTGATATTAATACTGGCATAGCTTTCATGACCCTAGGGTCAACTCTAAGCCAACAAATATTTATTAAGCACCTACCATGTTCCAGTACTGAAAACAAGAACTACAGAACCAAACCCAAAGCAAAAAGCAGACCTTCACTCAAGGCACAAGCATTGGGGAGGTGTGTGTGTGGAATTCAGTATGTGAATGTATAAATGTGCCCATAACCATTTGAGATGGAGAGATCAAGTATTAGCCAGTAGGTTGATTGGGGAAGTTTTCTGATTTAAGGTAGAGCTGGAGCTTCTCTTTAAAGAAATCTGGCCATCTTAAGAGGTAGAGATGGAGAGAAAATGCATTCCTAGAATGGAAGATAGCCTATGAAAAGGTTTACCAAGCCCTTGGTAGTTAGAATGTATAATGTTCAGTTGAAGAAGCAACAGATAAGCCAGTCTGGCTGGAAGGTAGAATACACAAAAAGATGTAACTGTAC
The DNA here is from genome assembly GCF_027887165.1 of Monodelphis domestica. NCBI lineage: Eukaryota > Metazoa > Chordata > Mammalia > Didelphimorphia > Didelphidae > Monodelphis > Monodelphis domestica. The sequence continues at coordinate 7,621,522 of NC_077228.1, read as the reverse complement.
AAAAGGTCCAAAAGAGACCATTTTGAGGCAAATGGTGAAGGACTTCCAAAGTCAAGCCAAAAAGGGATTTGTATTTTTATCTGGAGGGAATGGAGAGGCACTGACATTTTTTGATCAAGGGAAGAATGTAGGCACCTAAGTGGAGAATGGAGAGAGGAGAAAATACAAGGGGGACCTTGTTTAAAGAAGGAATGAAAGAATGTATATATAAATAAATAAATCAATAAATGAAATGTTTAAATAAATTTTTGAGGAAATTTTTTTCTATGAAAAAAGTTCTCTGGTTTCATAAGGAATATTGATAGAAAAGTGAGGTTGACAGGGCAGCTAGGTGGCACAGTGGAAATAGCACCAGGCCTGGAGCCAAGGACCTGGGTTCAAATTTGGCCTCACACACTTCCTATCTGTGTGACCCTAGACAAATCACTTAACTCTATTTGCCTAGCCCTTGCCCTTCTTTCTTAGAGTTGTTATTAAGACAAAAAGTAAAAGTTTAAAAAATGAGATTGACTTTGCAGACAAAGTGAACCTATCACTTCCATTCTTTGTGGATCATCTGTGTCCCTTGAATTTCATGTATTGGAATGGGTACTATACACTCTCTGAAACCGTCCTTGCACAAAATGAAAGAGAGAGATAGCAAGCATCCTTGAAATCCAAACATCTAGTGAGATTCACAGACTCTGGTACCCTGTGATGATTACTATTGAGTCAGGTTGTTCCCTCTGTGTGGTGCTTTCCTGGCCCCGGGGCTGACTCACTGTGCAGACTCTTCCGTTGGGCACACCAACCAGCAGATCATGAGTTTCTAGGCTACAGGAGAATATAGTTCCATTGCTAGCTGGAAGGGAAACTAGGGACTTAGCAAGTAATAAAAGGAAGAAAGTTCTCATTTTATAAAATGCAACAGATTGAGCCACCCCATGTTTCTATGGCTACCCAAATTCCCCATCAAACCGATGGCACACAAACAGATTGCTGAATAATACAATTCATGACCAGAGTGGGATTCTTTTATTCATCTGTTAACAGGTAGGTGACAAAGTGGGTGAGAACCATCATCCAGAAGATGAGGAGGGGGAGTGGAAAGCAACCGGAGGCTGAGAGTCTCATTAGATGGATATGGAGGATTGGGAAAATTTTCTTCCCTCTGGACAATGGCTCCCAAATATTACCTAACATTTATCTAAAATAACTCACTTTGATAAAATACATATATATATATACAGTTTACATAGCACTCTGCAAATATTATCTCATTTTATCATTATCACAACCCTAAGAGATAGGTCTTATAATTATCCTCATTTTACATACTGAGGAAACCGAGGCAGAGTAAAGAGACTTGGGTCACACAACTAGCAAATGCCCAAGACAGGATTCAAACTCATTTTTCCCCTCAATTCAAGCCCAACCCTCTAAGCCACATGAAGAAAAGTTTCCAAATCAGCAAAATCAGTCATCCAACAAAGCTCTACGATTCAATGTCCCTTTGGAATTATCACCTCTTCCCCACCAATTTTTTTTTAATTGCCAGAGACACTCTGAAAATTCTGTATGTTTTTTTTTTTTACCTTCAGCCAAAATAATGAAGGAACAGTGAGTGGATGATAGAAAAGAGGAAATGCAATTTCCTTCTCTTCCCACTCTGCTCTTCTGTTCCCTCCCCACCTCCTCCCTGGCTCCCATTAAAAAAGAAAATAATCTGGTCTGGCTTCAATAGGTACTGAAGGGTATATCTACGAGCAGAAAGGAAGATGGATTGCCTAGACAAGGCTAGAGATGTTGGGAGCTGTCCAGTGGGAAGTGCTTATTTATTCATTTGTTTGTTTATTTCATGGCCTATATAATCTTTTGGGGAATTCTGTCAGATCTCCACACCCAAGGATAGAAACATGTCCCTGAAGGAGGATGAAGCCAGTTCTGATGGGGAGAATCCCCCCTCTTTTGGTGTATGTTTACATGTATGTAGATATACACATAATAAATGCTACACAGACAGCTTTATACATGTAAATATATTTCTATAAACACACAAAGATAAGTTTATGAAAACAAATGTATCTAAACATAAATTAATTAAATACAAACATATATAAATACATTCATCTATCGATGGGGATCTGAGGCGGGAATTTTAATGAAGAAGTAAATTCCTGGTGGGGAAGCTTCCCATATCCAAGGCAAACCTGTTTCTGAGTTATCCAGGGTCATCCTTGTTGTTCTGGGTCAGGCAGTCAGTCAGTCAATAAGCATTGATTAAGGGTCTACTCTGTGCCAGACGCTTTGCTAAGCACTGGAGAGGGCAAAGAATCAGAATATGTCAGAGGCCAGGCCTGAAGCCAAGTATTCTGGGCTCTGAGGGCACTTAAATATGGAAGGTGCCATCATGCTAATAATAGGACAGCAATAATATTCAGAGGGATGTTTCGCATTTATACCCACATTGATGTTTTCAAAGTGCTTCCCGTGAATAATTCCCTCACAGCACCTGCATAAGGCAGCAGAGGCCATCACTCCATTTTCTTCTTAGTATACAGCTTATATTTCCTTCTCCATGGACATGCTGCTTCTCCCAAGATAATACAAGCTCTTCATTTTGATGCTAAAGCTCAGCACAGTGCCTGAGACCTAGATTCACTTAATAAATACTTGCTAAATGAATAAGGGTATTTCCACTTTACAAATGAGGAAACTGAGGCTCCATAAAATTACATGGCCAGTAAGTGTCCAAGGGAGGATCTGAAACACAAGTCTTTCTGATGAGTGAAGAATACCCTATTCACAATAATTACTGTTAAAAGGGATTTGCATCTTTACTTTACTAAGGAATGGAAAAAGAGAAACATATTGGTCTTAAAGAGAACCAAGATTTTCCTTGGGAAATGTTGCATTTGTCCTGATTTATTCCTTTCAAGCTGAGGATGGAGGCCAACATTTACTACTCCAGAGGGCATTTGTTCAGTGGTTTGAAAATTGATCAATCAATCAAAAAGAACTCACATTGTTCTGGAGAAGACAGAAGAAGCAAAAGACATAATCTCTGCCTTCAAGGAATTTACCATTACTAATTGGCATCTCTGATTCAATATTGCCTTCTCCCCCATCATCTCCATCACAGTTTCCTGCTCATCCATCCCTCTACCAGAGATGTAGGCTAGGTCCTCTGCTGGAAGGACCCCTGTCCTAATTGGTGGCTGACTCTTTTTTTTTATTATACCAGACCTTACAAAACAAAACAAAAGAAGCATTTCCATAGACAAAGAAAAAGATTGTACACAAATGAAATCATAACTCTCCTATAGGGTTAGCTTACTTTTCTTCACATTTTACATAATAAATCTCATCCACAAGTGTCCCAGTCCCTCCCTACCCTCTGAATCACAGAAGATATCATCAGGAAGACCAACATGTACATAGGTATTAAGTCTTTCATGTTCCCATTTGTGTCCACTTTCTAGAGGTAACATTTATAATTTAGTTTCCAGTATTAAATCTGTGGCTGTGTATAATGATCTCCCAATTCTACTCATTTCACTTTTCATTATCTCATGTAGTTTTTTCCAAAATGTATTTATTAATGCATCTGGATTTTTTCAACAAGATTTCAGAAAAGTTCATTTCACTTTCTCCTCTCTGGCCAAATCTTTAACAACTTCCTTGCCACTGACTTGTTCTTTCCTGCTCATGTCTACTTCTGGATCCAAGAACCTAATGAAATCAATTATACTATTATTCCTAGATGGGTGTGTCAAAATTCTCTTCTAGACTCCCATCTCTATAACTTTCTAACAATTATTCCTACCTATTACTCCCCTATTTGGGTTTTCTCCTCTATTAGAATATAAATATCTTGGAGGCAGAGTAAAGATGGCAGCCTAGAAGGAGCAGAAGTTCAGACCTCTGAATACCCTTCCTAACCAATCACAAACTGAATGTTCCCAGGTGACTGAAAAACAAACTTAACAACAAGACAGAGCCAAGGAACCCTCCTGCTGGACTTAATTCAAAATGTACACCCCCCAAAAAGCCATAATCCGAGAACACTCGAGATTAAGGGGAAGACAGAAGGAAGGTCCCAGGACCCATCCCCCCTCCTACTCAGAGCACTGAGACTGCAGCAGCTGGAACTTCTGGGTGGGCAAAGATACTGGTCTGGAGGGTACACCTTGTGAGTAGGGCAGTGCCAAGTTTAGAGCGTCCAGCACAGACAACGGGGAAAGAGCTAGAGAGGGAGCATAGAGCTGGGAGCCTGGCCAGAGCTGTGGAGATCCTCCATATTTGCTCCAGCCTTCCAGGAAGTTTTGGACTCAGAGCACACCCAGCCCAACCCAGCTGAACTTAATCCCATCAAAAGGCTACAGAACTCAGGGAAGCCCAGGCTCCACACCCATCCTCATTGACTGCTGGAGTTTAATCCAATCAAAAGCCTCCAGAGGACAGGGAAGCTCAAACCCCAACAAACCTCAAACCAGAGACTACACCAAGAGATCTCCTGTTAAAGCTCCAAGAGGGGAGACTGACAGAAGCCCCCAAAACCAAAAAAAAAAAATGAGAGGAGCAAGAGCACAAATACTGGGAGTAAAGAACGGGTGAATTTGAGCAAACAACAGAAAAAGAAGAAAGAAACTACAATAGACAACTTCTACTCAGCAAATAAAACAGAGGGGGAGAGATCAGCAAATGATAAATCAGAAATCCCAGCGAATTAGATACAGGCTGTGGAAGAACTCAAAGCACAATTAAGAGAGGCTGAAGACAACTGGGAAAAGAACTTAAAAATTAAGATAAATCATCTGTAAACAGAGGCACTTGAATTAAAACGAGAAAACAGTGTCTTGAAAGCCAAAATCAACCAGCTGGAAAATGAGGCAAAGGAGATGAAAGATGAGGCAAAAGAGATGAAAGATGACCTTCAAAGAAAATCAGACCAGAAGGAAAAGGATGACCAATAAGCCAAGGATGAAATCCAGTCTTTAAGAACCAGAATACAAGAAGTGGAATTAAGTGACCTCATAAGGCAGCAGGACAGTATAAAACAAAATGAAAAGAATGAAAAAATTGAGGAAAATATGAAGCATCTCATTCACAAAACATGATTTAGAAAATCATTCAAGAAGAGACAATTTAAGAATCATTGGTCTACCAGAAGACCATGACAAAAGAAAAAGCCTGGAAATAATACTACAGGAAATTATTCAGGAAAATTGCCCCGATATCCTAGAACAAGCGGGGAAAGTGGAGATTGAAAGAATCCACAGATCACCTCCTGTATTTAATACCCAACTGACAACACCCAGGAATGTTATAGCCAAATTCAAAAGCTATCAGACCAAAGAAAAGATATTACAAACTGCCAAGAAGAAGCCATTCAGATAGCATGGAAACACATTGAGGATAACACAGGATCTGGCTGGAACAACACTGAAGGACCTAAAGGCATGGAATATGATATTCTGGAAAGCAAGAGAACTAGGTCTACAACTAAGAATCAAATACCCATCAAAACTGGCCATATTCTTACAGGGGAAAGTATGGTCATTCAGCACAATAGAAGAATTCCAAGTATTCATAAAGAAAAGACCAGACCTGAACAGAAAATTTGACATCCAAGCACAGAACTCGAGAATCATCAAAAGGTAACTTAAAAAGAGGGGAAAAAGAAAAACAAAACAAAAAAATTTTTAAGAGACTCAATAAGTTAAAATGATATGTAAACCTATAAGAAAAGAGGTCATTGGTAACTCTTAAAAACTGTTGCTATCACCTGGGCATCTAGAAGAATTATACTTAGAGGGAACAGTGACAAACTGTATAGGATGAAAGAACAAGACATAACTAGGTATATAGATATATGCATACGTAAATACATATACATATGTGTGTGTGAGTGAGTGTGTATACACACACAACCAGAGCTAAAAAAAAGAGGTTATTACTAAAAGAAATGGGAAAGAAAAAAATGGAGGTAAATTTATATGTCACAAAGAAGCTCATGGCAGGAGGGGGGAGAACATCGATACACTGGAAGGGTAAAGAGGTTGGAGATAGGAAATACTCAACTCTTACATGCTCTGAAACTAACCCAGAGAGGGAAGAACAATTCAATCAATTAGGGCAAAGAATAGATCTGCACCCTATAGGGGAGTAGAAGGGTAAAAAACGGACTGGTGGGGAGGGAAGCAGTACAAGGGAGGGAGAGGGTTGTGGGCAATTTTAAAAAGACTACAGGGGAAAATAAGGGGGGAATAAGAAGGGATGGGGGTAGAAAGGGAAGTAAAATAAGTGTGGGAACTAGGGTGACTGATTATAAACAAACATTGGTGTAGAAGGAATAGTGAAAGAAGAAAAGGCAGGACCAGGAATAGAAATCAAAATGCTGGAAAATATACAGCTAGTAATCATAACTCTGAATGTGAATAGAATGAACTCACCCATAAAACTCAAGTGAATAGCAGAGTGGATTAGAATCCAAAACCCTACCATATGCTGTCTGCAATAAACACACATAAGGGAGGTAGATACGCATAGGGTGAAAGTGAGAGATGGAGCCAAATCTGTTGGGCATCAACTGATAAAAAGAAGGCAGGAGTTGCAGTCATGATATCTGACAAAGCCAAAGTAAAAATAAATATAGTTAAAAGAGATAGGGAAGGTAATTATATCCTGATAAAAGGCAGTATAGACAACAAGGTAATATCTGTACTCAATATGTTTGCACCAAATGTCATAGCATCCAAATTTCTAAAGGAGAAACTAGAGGAGCTCAAGGATGAAACAGACAGAAAAACTATACTAGTGGGAGATCTGAACCTTCCTCTATCTGAACTAGATAAATCAAACCAAAAAATAAATAAGAAAGAGGTCAGAGAAGCAAATGAAATCTTAGGAAAATTAGAGTTAGTCAACATTGGAGAAAAATAAATAGGGACAAAAATGAATACACCTTCTTTTCAGCAGCACATGGTACATTCACAAAAATTGACCATGTATTAGGGCACAAAAACATTGCAAACAAGTGCAAAAGGGCAGAAATAATAAATACAAACTTCTCATACCACAATGCAATGAAAATAATAATCAGTAAGGGTACATGGAGAGATAAATCAAAAATTAATTGGAAATTAAAGGATATGATTCTCCAAAACCAGTAAGTTAAAGAACAAATTGTAGAAACAATTAATAACTTCATTGAAGAAAATTACAATGGTGAGACATCCTTTCAAAACCTATGGGATGCAACCAAAGCAGTACTCAGGGGGAAATTTATATCCCTGGGTTCATATATAAACAAATTAAGAAGGGCAGAGGTCAATGAATTGGACATGCAAATTAAAAAAAAACTAGAAAGTGAACAAATTAAAAATTCTCAGATGCAGACTAAATTAGACTAAATTAGAGATCCTAAAAATTAAAGGAGAAATCAATAAAATTGAAAGTCAAAGAACTATTGATTTAATAAATAAGACTAGAAGCTGGTACTTTAAAAAACAAATAGAATAGACAAAGAACTAGTCAGTCTAATTTAAAAAAGGAAAGAAAAAAACCAAATTGACAGTATCCAAGATGAAAGGGGAGACCTCACCTCTAATGAAGAGGAAATTAAGGCAATCATTAAAAACTACTATGCCCAATTATATGGCAACAAATATGGCAATATAGGTGATATGGATGAATACTTACAAAATATAAATTGCCTAGACCAAAAGAGGAAGAAATAAATTACCTAAACAACACCATATCAGAAAAAGAAATTGAACAAGCCATCAAAGAACTCCCTAAAAAAATCCCCAGGTTCAGATGGATTCACAAATGAATTGTATCAAACATTCAAATAACAAGTAATCCCAATATTATACAAACTATTTGACAGAATAAGCCAAGAAGGGGTTCTACCAAATTTTTTTTTTATGACACAAACATGGTACTGATGCCAAAGCCAGGCAGGTTAAAAAACAGAGAAATAAAACTATAGGCCAACCTCCCTAATGAATATAGATGCAAAAATTTTAAATAGGATACTAGCAAAAAGACTCCAGCAAGTCATCACAAGGGTTATCCACTATGATCAGGCCAGATTCATACCAGGAATGCAAGGATGGTTCAATATTAGGAAAACCATCCAAATAATTGACCACATCAACAAGCAAACCAACAAGAATCACATGATTATCTCAATAGACGCAGAAAAAGCCTTTAATAAAATACAACACCCATTCCTGTTGAAAACACTAGAAAGTGTAGGAATAGAAGGGCCTTTCCTAAAAATAATAAACAGTGTATGTCTAAAACCATCAGCAAACATCATCTGCAATGGGGATAAACTAGAAGCCCAATAAGATTAGGAGTAAAACAAGGATGCCCATTATCACCTCTATTATTTAATATTGTACTAGAAACACTAGCAGTAGCAATTAAAGAAGAAAAAGAAATTGAAGGTATTAAAATTGGCAATGAGGAGACCAAGCTGTCACTCTTTGCAGATGATATGATGATTTACTTAAAGAATCCTAGAGAATCAACCAAAAGGCTAGTCGAAATGATCAACAACTTTAGCAAAGTTGCAGGATATAAAATAAACCCGCATAAGTCATCAGCATTTCTATATATCTCCAACCCAGTTCAGCAGCAAGAATTAGAAAGAAAAATTCCATTTAAAGTCACCCAAGACAATATAAAATACTTAGGAATCTATCTGCCGAGACAAACACAGGAACTATATGAACACAACTGCAAAACACTCTCCATACAATTAAAACTAGATCTAAGCAATTGTAAAAACATTGATTGCTCATGGGTAGGACGAGCTAACCTAATAAAAATGACCATCCTACCCAAACTTATCTATCTATTTAGTGCCATACCCATTGAACTTCCAAAAAACTTTTTTACTGAATTAGAGAAAACTATAACAAAGTTCATTTGGAAGAACAAAGGATCAAGGATATCCAGGGAAATAATGGAAAAAAATACAAAGGAAGGGGTCCTTTTAGTCCCAGATCTCAAACTATATTACAAAGCAGTGGTCATAAAAACAATTTGGTACTGGCTAAGAGAGAGAAAGGAGGATCAGTGGAATAGACTTAGGGTAAATGACCTCAGTAAGACAATCTATGACAAACCCAAAGACCCTAGCTTTGGGGACAAAAATCCACTATTTCATAAAAACTGCTGAGAAAATTGGAAGACAGTGTGGGAGAGATTAGGTTTGGATCAACATCTCACACCCTACACCAAGATAAACTCAGAATGGGTGAATGACTTGAATATAAAGAAGGAAACTATAAGTAAATTAGGTGAACACAGAATAGTATACATGTCAGACCTTTGGGAAGGGAAAGATTCTAAAACCAAGCAAGACTAGGAAGAGTCACAAAATATAAAATAAATAATTTTGACTACACCAAATTAAAAAGTTTTTGTACAAACAAAACCAATATAACTAAAATTAGAAGGGAAGCAACAAATTGGGAAACAGTCTTCATAACAAAAACCTCTGACAAAGGTTTAATTACTCAAATTTATAAAGAGTTAAACCAGTTGTACAAAAAAATCAAGCCATTCTCCAATTGAAAAATGGGCAAGGGACATGAATAGGCAGTTTTCAGTTAAAGAAATCAAAACTATTAATAAGCACATGAAAAAGTGTTCTAGATCTCTTATAATCAGAGAGCAAATCAAAACAACTCTGAGCTATCACCTCCCACCTAGCAGATTGGCTAACATGACAGCAAAGGAAAGTAATGAATGCTGGAGGGGATGTGGCAAAGTGGGGACACTAATTCATTTCTGGTGGAGTTGTGAATTGATCCAACCATTCTGGAGGGCAATTTGGAACTATGCCCAAAGGACGATAAAAGACTGTCTGCCCTTTGATCCAGCCATAGCACTGCTGGGTTTGTACCCCAAAGAGATAATAAGGAAAAAGACTTGTACAAGAATATTCATAGCTGTGCTCTTTGTGGTGGCCAAAAACTGGAAAACGAGGGGATGCCTTTCCATTGGGGAATGGCTGAACACATTGTGGTATATGTTGGTAATGGAATACTATTGTGCTAAAAGGAATAATAAAGTGGAGGAATTCCATGAAGACTGGAACAACCTCCAGGAAGTGATGCAGAGTGAGAGGAGAAGAACCAGGAGAACATTGTACACAGAGACTGATACACTGTGGCACAATCGAATGTAATGGACTTCTCTATCAATGGCAATGTAATGTCCCTGAAGAATCTGCAGGGATCTAGGAGAAAAAACACTATCCACAAGCAGAGGACAAACTGTGGGAGTAAAAACACCAAGGAAAAGTATCTGCTTGACTACAGGGGTTGAGGGAATATGATTGAGGAGAGACTCTAAATGAACACCCTAATGCAAAAACCAATAACATGGAAATGAGTTCGGATCGAGGACACATGTGATACCCAGTGGAATCGCACATCAGATAGGGGAGGGGTCGTGGGAGGGGGGAAGGAAAAGAAAATAATCTATGTTTCCAATGAATAATGTATGAAAATGACCAAATAAAATAATGTTTAAAAACTAAAAAAAAAACAAAGAATTGAAATATCTTGTATGGGGCTGATGGTCTTTGCTTTTGTATTTACATACTCAGCTCTTAGAATGACGTTTGATACATTGTAATAGTTTAAGAAATGCTTTTTCATTCATGCATGCAACATATTAAAATTAGCACATCCTCAAAGAGGAAAGTGTGGTAGGGTAGAAAAAGAGCTTAGTTTGAAAATAGAGGATTGGATATGAATCCAGGTATTGTCACTCACTCATATCATTTACCTGTGAGACCTTAGATGGGTCCCACAATCCTTATGGCATCTGCTATCCAATGAGGCTTTTAGGTGAATGGTCTCAAAGGTACCATCTGGTCCTAAATCCCACAGTCCTGTGTGATCATTAAGGTTTTTCAGCAGCTTTGTTCTCCACCTATCAAAGCATGCGAGCCCAGGGTCAGAGTCTGAGTTCCAGTGAAAGAAAGATGAGCAGGATTGTCAAAGTATAGTTTGCTTGATTTCGAAATGGCTAGGAAGCTCTCTATGGGTCTTACCTAACTAACAGACTTTTATCAAGCCTATAGGATACGAAAATTTGTTGTGAGAATTTTTTCCCTGTCAATGACTTCTTTTTAACTTTGGTTATATTAACTTTGTTCATGCAAAAGTTTTTTTTGATACATGTGATTGAGATGATATATCTTTATCTTTTTTGATCACCTCTCTCCTTTGTTTGGCTAATTCAGTCTCAAAGCCATAGCTGTGGAAAGTCCTAACATAGTTTTCTTTTAATCCTTCTAGACTTATGAATACACAGATACCTGTGGAAAGTAGAAAAAGAGACTATTATGACATATTAGCACTCTGGGTTGGAGCTGGGTGTGAGCAGCTATGGGCCCAGAATGACATATTGATACAAGCAAGATCAGAAGGGTTAAGAAGGTCTCAGGGCATGGCAGAACTGTGAGACAGAATCATATTAGAGCATCCTTACAAAGCCCAGAGTAAGAGCAGACAGTAGGACAGAGAGCAGCCTGTCTGTTAGACAATATCCAGAAAGACATTCATGTCAGAGAGCAGGTGAAAATAGCAGCAGGAAAGGCTGGAGTTCAGGCACAAAGAGGAGGCAGGAGACCTGCAAAATCTGAAGGTACAGAGAAAAACCAGCAGGTAAATGGATATAAAAATCCAGGAATGTAATGGGAATTCAAGGGGATATGAAAAGAAAATATTTATATGATTTCTATTTTTTAAATTTTATTTGTTTATTTTTAGAATATTTTTCCATGTTTACATGATTCATTTTCTTTCCACCCCCCTTTTCTCTCCATGCTCCCAGAGCCTATAAGCAATTCCACCAGATTATACAAATGTTGTCCCTTGATACCTATTTCTATATTATTCATTTTTGCTATAGAGCAATTTTTTAACGTCTAGACCCCAAATCATATATTCATATATACATGTGATATGTGATGTCATATGTTTGGCTTTTGCATTTCTACTCCCATAGTTCTTTCTCTCAATATGGAGAGCATACTTCTACATAAATCCTTCAGGATTGTCCTCCTGGCTTGTTGTGTTGCTACTAGTAAGTAGCAAGGTCTATTACAATGAATTTTTTGCATAATATTTTACTTTCTGTGTACAATGTTTTGGTTCTGCTCATTTCACTTTGCATCAATTCATTGAGGTTCTCCCAGTTTATATGGAAAGTCTCCAGATCATCAATCCTTATAGCATACTAGTATTCCATCACCATCATATACCAAAATTTGTTCAGTCATTCCCCAATCAATGGACACCCCTTCATTTTTCAAATTTTTGTCACCACAAACAGCACAGCTAGGAATATTTTTGTACAAGTATTTTTCCTTATAATCTCTTTGGGGTACAAACTGAGCAGTAGTATTGCTGGATCAAATGGAATGCGTTCTTTTAAAGCCCTTTGCATATAATACCAAATTGCCTTTCTGAATGGCTGGATTAATTCACAACTCCATGAGCAATGCATTAGTGACCCAATTTTGCCACATCCTTTCCAATATTTATTACTTTCCTTTGCTGATATAAGGTGATAGCTCAGAGATGTATTAATTTGCATTTTTCTAATGGGGGGGGATTTAGAACACTTTTTCATGTGCTTATTGATAGCTTGGATTTCTTTAACTGAAAACTGCCTCTTCATATCCCTTGACTATTTGTCAATTGGGGAAGGGCTTGATTTTTTGTACAATTGACTTAGTTCCTTATAAATTTGAGTAATTAAACCTTTTTCAGAGGTTTTTGTTATAAAATTTTCCCCAAAATTTGTTGTTTCCCTTCTAATTTTTGTTGCATTGGTTTTGTTTGTAAAGAAAAACATTTAATTCAATATAATCAAAATTAATGATTTTATATTGTTTAGTGTTCTTTATATCCTGTTTGGTCTTAAATGCTTTCATTTCCCATAGATCTGACAGATATACTATTCTATGTTCACCTCAATTGTTTATGATTTTCTTTTTATATTTAAGTCTGAGTTAATTTTGATATATGGTGTAATATGTTGATCTAAACCTAATTTCTCCCAAACTATTTTCCAATTGTAGTTTTTGTCAAATAGTTGGTTCTTTTCCCAAAATCTGGGATCTTTGGGTTTATTGAATACTATATTGCTACTGTCATTTACTCCAAGTCTATTCCACTGATCCATCCTTCTATCTCTAAACCAGAGTCATATAGTTTTAATGATCATTGATTTATACTATAGTTTGAGATCTAGTAAATCTAGGCTTCTATCCTTGACTTTTTTTTTCATTATTTCTCTTGATATTCTTGATCTTTTGTTCTTCTAGATGAACTTTACAATTTTTTTCTAATTCTATTTTTAAAAAGAGGTTTTGTAGTTGGATAGGTAAAGCACTAAATAAGTAAATTAATTCAGGTAGGATTGTCATTTTCATTATAAAAGCTCATCCTAAAATTGATGTTTTTCCAATTGTTTAGATCTAGTTTTATTCATGTGAAGAGTGTTTTGTAGTTATGTTCATATAATTCCTGAATTTGTCTTGGCAAGTATATTCCCAGGCATTTTATTTTATCTAGAGTAATTTTAAATGGAGTTTCTCTTTCTAACTCTTGCTGCTGCATTTTGTTGGAAACATACAGGAATACTGATGATTTATGTGGGTATATTTTGTATCCTAAAACTTTCCTAAAATTATTGATTGTTTCTACTAGCTTTTTAGTTTCTTTTCTTGGATTCTTTAGGTATACCATTATGTCATCTGCAAAGAGTGGTAGTTTAATTTCCTCATTGCCTACTTTAATCCTGTCAATTTCTTTTTCTTCTCTAATTGCTACTGCTAGCATTTCTAGTACAATATTGAATGTAGTGGTGATAATGGGCATCCCCGCTTCACTCCTGATCTCATTAGGAACACTTCTAACTTGTCCCCATTGCAGATGATATTTGCTGATGGTTTTAAAGAAATACTGCTTATTATTTTGAGGAAAGGCCCTTCTATTCCTATACTTTCTAGTGTTTTCAATAGGAATGGGTGCTGTATTTTGCCAAAGACTTTTTTTTTAATAATCACGTGGTTTGTATTAGTTTGGTTGTTGATATGGTCAATTATGTGGATGATTTTCCTAATATTAAGCCATCCTTGCATTCCTGGTATAAATCCCACCTGGTCATAGTTAATAACCCTTTTGATAACTTATTGTAGACTTTTAGATAGTATTTTATTCAATATTTTTGCATCTATGTTCATTAAGAATAGTGGTCTATAGTTTTCCGTCTCAGTTTTTGGTCATCCTGGATTAGAAATAAGTACCATATTTGTATAATAAAAGGAATTTAGTAAGGCTCTTTCTTTACCAATTTTGTCAGTTTATAGATTATTTGGATTAATTGATCTTTAAATGTATGATAGCATTCACTTGTGAATCCATCTGGCCCTGGTGATTTTTTTTCTTAGGGAATTCTTTGATGGCTTGTTCAATTTCTTTTTCTGACACAGGATTATTTAAGTATTCTATTTCCTCTTCTGTTAATCTAGGCAATTTATATTTTTGTAAATATTCATACATTTCACATAGATAGCCAAATTTATTGACATATAATTGGGCAAAAAAGTTCTTCATAATTACCTTAATTTCCTCTTCCTTAGAGGTGAAATCACCCTTTCATTCATGATACTGTTGATTTGGTTCTCTTCTTTCTTTTTCTTAATTAGATTAACCAACACTTTATCTATTTTACTTGTTTTGTTTTTTTTTACAAATTACCAGCTCCTAGTCTTATTTATTAGTTTAATAGTTCTTTTAACTTCAATTGTTTTAATTTCTCCTTTAATTTTTATTATTTCCAATTTGGTCTTTAGCTGAGGGTTTTAAGTGTGTTCTTTTTCTAGTTGTTTTTTTAGTTGTATGCCCAATTTGTTAATTTCCTCTTTCTCTTTTTTGTTAATATGGACACTCAGGAATATAAATTTTCTCCCAAGTACTGCTTTGGCAGTATCCCAAAAATTTTGATTATGTTCTATCCTCATTGTCATTCTCTTCAATGAAATCATTAATTGTTTCTATGATTTGTTCTTTAACCAACCAGTTTTGAAGAATCAGATTATTTAATTTATAATTAATTTTTATTTGCCTCTCCATGTCCCCTTACTAATTATAATTTTATTACATTAAAATTTGCATTTATTATTTCTGCTTTTTTTGCATTTGTTTCCAATGTTTTTATGCCCTAATACACGGCCAGTCATTCTGAATGTAACATGCTGCTGAAAAGTTGTATTCTTTTTTATCCCTATTTACTTTTCTCCATATATCTATTAACTCTAATTTTTATAAGATTTCATTCACATCTCTTACTTCTTTCTTATTTATTTTTTAATTTGATTTATCTAGATCTGATAGAGGAAGGTTCAGGTCTCCCACTAGTATAGTTTAACTTTCTATTTCCTCCTTATGCTCCAATAGTTTCTCCTTTAAAAATCTGGATGCTATACTCTTTGGTGTATATATATTGAATACTGACATTGCTTCATTGTCTATACTGCATTTTATTAGGATGTAATTACCTTCCTTATCTCTTTTTGCCAAGAGCCATCAAAGACCACACTGTTTGACATGGTCACACATGGAAACTGGGGACTACAAAGCAGCCCCAGGAAGGATGGAAACATCCACTGAAACCTCCATAAGTGACTTTCCTTATTAACATCCCCTTATGGTTAGAATTTCTATGAT
The DNA here is from genome assembly GCF_027887165.1 of Monodelphis domestica. Lineage (NCBI taxonomy): Eukaryota > Metazoa > Chordata > Mammalia > Didelphimorphia > Didelphidae > Monodelphis > Monodelphis domestica. Next base: position 7,605,770 of record NC_077228.1, on the reverse strand, counting down.
TATTAATCTTACTTAGCCCCAGGAAAAATAGATGAGAGGGACATGCTTGTAGGGTTAATACAGATGTCCCTCTCTGTCCCCCCAGAATATTACCAGGAGATCCCACTTAAAAAATTAAACCAAAGGATTCTTATATACCTACTGTGAGATTTAAAATGGTTGAGGTCTTAAACTGTACTGAGTTAAAATGGTGGAAGATATAAATTGTGATAGATATAAGAGAGGGTGAGTAAATTTGACCGCAGAAAATATGTTTCACTACAGTGTCTTGGTTTTAAATCAAATATAAGGTGGTCGCCAGGGAAATATTCCCAATTATTCAAATACCCAAGTCAATTGGGTTTTATAGAGATTTTAATTAACAATACAATGAATAATCAAAGAAAGAGAGAGAGAGAGAGTAAGAAAGGAATAAGTATGAAGGGCCTCAAGCCAATATGGCCTAGACCTGAGTCTTAAGAAAGAAATCAGTCAGTTTTTTTTAACACTCACCACAAGGTCTGACTAAACAAGGATTCTAGTAACACCAGGCCAGCTCCATCTCAGCTGACTTCACCAGAGAGCCTTCCAGCCAGAGACTGTTCCAAAGGGCCTTTCTCCAGAGCCTCTCTCAAGAGATTCTTCCCAAGTGATCCTCATCAGAGATCCTCCAAAAGGATTTCTCCAAAAGGATATCTCCAAAGGATATATATCTCCTCAAGAGATTCTGCTTTTTCTTATATAGGGGTTTTTTCTCCCATGTCACCTCCCCTAAGTCCCTACATCTACCAATTACTGTAGACACTTTCCAAAGGACAGCCCATCTGAATTCCTGCTAAGTCGACAAATCTCCTCAGAAAGTCTGAACCAGTGAAAACACAGCTGAGTCAACAAATCTCATTAAGACAAAACTTGCCCGATCCTTTTAGGTACCTAGCATCCCATTGTATCAATTCTAAAAACAGGCCTGGCTCAAAGAACTCCTTGCCCAACCATAGGCATGGATCCAAGTACTTTCTTTGTTTAGCAAGGGTTTTTTTTTCCCCTAAAGCAGTCTTAAGTATGGGTGGAATACAGGTCCTCCCATTTCTGATCCTGGCGAGTTCTCATATCAAAATGGGGGATGTTTCTCAGTAGGGAATTTGTTCCAATTAAGAATTCCCTGATGGGGAGATTTTTAACATTCACAAGTCTGAGAGATTTCAAGATTTACACTACTTAGATAGGACCCTCTTTTCTAGGCATAAAAACTTCTGGAAAATCTGTGCTCTGAATCCCTGAACCTATATCTGGATCATATTGATTCTACCCTCTGACCCTACACTTAGCAATAATGTTTTGTTGACTATCTCCTTAAGCTTCATGTCTATTATTAGGTTCTATGGAAACGTGTATGTTGAGAATGAAACTGTGTGCCAAGTAGATGTATGATCATGAGGGTGAAAAATAAAGCTAAGTCTCAGTCAAAGTGGAAGCAGTTTCTCTGTGAAACCCAGTGCTGCAGGTTGAAAAGAAAGCTGTGTCCCATCCATCATTTCACCAACACCATCTCATCTCCAAGACTCTATCCCCTTTGGGAGGCTGCACCATCCCAAAGCAACTTGCAACTGGGACCAGAGACTCTTGGCTAGGTAAGCCCTCCTCCCCAAGATATAAAAATGCCCCCCATACCAAAAAGCTCTCTCCAAATTCAGATGATTAGGATCCCTTCCAGGGTGCTGCAGACCCCCTGTAAGTGAGTACAGGTAAGGAGGGGTGGGCAAATCAGAACTTTTGAGATGTTAAAAAGGAATGGGGTACAGTGAATCTAAATAAAGAAAGCTATTTACTGGAATAATTAAGCACACCCTTTTAAAAGGGTGTAGAAAAGCAAGCAAGCCACATCTGGCTAAGTTCTTGAAAATCTCATTCAAATCTTTAGTCAATGGTTCTCTGATGAAGGGATGACCAATCTCGTGCAGACTGTGTCTAGCCTGTCTGCAACTGAAAAGACACCTTCATTGTCTAAACAGAATTCTAAAGCTGAATGAAGTCTTTAAGATTTCGCTGCCAAACCCAGATTCTGATGAAGAGAGACTTCCCCTCTGGAGATGAGGCTTTGTTAGAAGGCGAGGAAGCTGGGTACAATAATCCCATTTGGGACTTTCCTGTTCGAGTTAGGCAGCCACCAACAACTCCTCCTCCTCCCTCCACCCCCATCCTCCAAAGAATGTTCCTCCCCTTAGGGGAGGGAGGAGTAAATGGATGGAAAGGAAGGGTTCTCCTTTTCCCCCTTCATGACCCCCAGATCCTCAGTTCTAATAGGGAGGATCCCCTCTTTCAATCCCTTGTCACCTGCCTCTGGAGCAAAAGTTTCTCTTCACTGCTCCCAGTTTCTAAAGAGACAGCACCTTGGAAAAGGCAAGATGGATTTTTCATTTCTTCTTCCTTCTTTTTTTTCTTACTCAAGATCTTGAGTATACATCTTAATTTTTAAAAGCATGCTTCCCTTGGTTTGTGTTTAATGTTTGCTTTGTGTGTCTCTATGTGTGTCCACATTACAAGTCTTGCCTCACTATTGTTCTACTTGGGCATTCACAAATTATAATCCCAGGCCTCCAGAAGGGAGGCAATTACTTCCGGCCTCTAATCTTGACAGACTGTTCCATAAATCTTCTCTCTCTTTATTTTGGAAAGGGCCCATCCAGGTAAAGAGGAGAAAGATTGATTTGGAACACACAAAGGGAAATGTTATCCCATAATTTGGCTACTCTCTCTGATTTAATATTAAAGATCTATATATGTAACCTTGGAAAATTGCTAATTAGTCTGAAAACATACTATCATAGTGCAATTTTATGGTGATAATTGTGGATCAATTGCAAGTGAAATATTAGCTAAATTTGATTTTGCACAATACCTATACCAGAGAGTCATTTATTATCACTAAGCATTGTTTCAGAACGTTTTGAATGTAATTAATAGCCAACTTGACACCATTTCCCAAGAGGGAATTTCTCCTATCCAAAAGACAAAAAAAAAAACCATACTGGATACTTAGTAAACATAAGACATTTACATGTAAAATTCAGTCACACAAAGGTTATAGTGTATTGTAGCAAAATTTTTCTAAGATTAAAATTTGGGATTTTAAAATGAGATGCCCTATAAAAATAGCAACAAGCGATTACAGGTTAGCATTGTGATTTTATAAACTTCAATTTTGGTAATCAGTAAATGTGAATTTACATAGGTATTGAGAATTTGGTGTATGGCTGAAATTGGAATTTTAAATCAGTTTTGTACCTGAGTGTACTGAGAAATTATTTTTATCTATTCAACTATAATTTGTTATATTGCACTAATGGATGTACACAAAACATGTATGAATTTGTCCTGTGAAAAAATTAATTTTTATGCAAATTGGGTATAATGCAATTGGCAAGATAAATTTGAACAATCCAAAAATCATATAAGATTCATGATTAGGTTATTAGATATTAAGGAAACATTGTTAAGGAACTTTAATCAAAGTCAATTTGGAAGTTGTGAAGCTTTTAATTCATATATTGGTAGCGGTTTAATTTTAAGCTGTTAAAAACATGTAACTTAAGTGTTAAATTGAAAAGAAAGGAATAAATATTTTTCCCTCAGCAAAATATGCCTTTCTGGGAATATAGCCAAGGGCAGTCAAGCATTGAGAAAAAGCCCCTGGAACTCTTCCAAAGGTAGTTTGACCCCTTCCTCAGGCACAGGAAGGAGATTGGGGTGCCTGCAATTTCCTAACACTTATATTGAGGAACTAATAAAGAAAAAAAATTTAAATAGGTAAAAGTTCTCAGTTACCTTATCTAAACTTTAGAGATATAATTTGAAAGCCTTGAGATGTTAGTTGACAGCTGGAATAAATTTTGATCCGATAATAAGCTATATTACAACTAAGATTAAAAAGTAATAGGAATTTCGAGCTTTTTTGAGCATGTCCAAATATTATAATTTCTCTATGCTAGTATTAAATAAAAATATGAGCTTTTCTAGAAACAGACAGGAAAGAGGTTTTTTGGTTAAAACTGCAGTGCAAACTATAAGTTCAGAATTCTAAAGAAGTTCAGAGTAAAGACCATGTTTCCCCCTTAGTCACAACAATTGATATGTTAGAGTTAGTTAAACTAACTTAGTAATGCAATGATTTATGAACAATTGGATTAAGTGTTCAAGATGCTAATGTGAATACGTCAGAATTCAAACCCCACTAAGTGACTTTCCTTATTAACAGCCCCTTTATTGCTATGATTATTATTCTTATTTAGCCCCAGGAAAAATAGATGAGAGGAACATGCTTGCACTGGGGCTCCTTGATATCTGAATTGTCTCTTTCTGACTGCAATATTTTCTCCTTGACCTGGAAGCACTTGAATTTGGCTATTACATTCCTGGGGATTCTCTTTTGAGGATTTAATGTAGGGGAGTGATTTAGCGATTCTTTCAATGTCTATTTTGCCCTCTTATTCAAGAATATCAGAGCAGTTTTCTTGGATAATTTCTTGTAATATGATGTCAAGGATTTTATTTTTTTTCCAGGCTTTTAGGAAGACCGATAATTCCCAAATTGTCTCTCCTGCATAAAATTTCTAAGTCAGTTATTTTTATTTTGTTCTAGGCTTTCAGGTAGACCAGTTATTCTTGAATTGTCTCTCCTGGACCTGTTTTTCAGATCAGTTGTCTTTTCAATGAGATATTTCAAGTTTCCTTCTATTTTTTCATTCTTTTGATTTTGCTTTATTAATTCCTACTGTTTCATGAGATCATTAGCTTCTATTTAACCAATTCTGGTCCTTAAAGACTGATTTTCAGCTATGATTTTTTTTAATTTTTCCTTTTCCGTTTGGTCTATTCTGCTTTTCATGACTACCAGTAGGTCAATTCTGATCTCCAGTTTCCTTATTATTTCACTTGATTTCTGGGCCTCTTTTTCCATGTGGGGAATCTTGTCTTTTAAGATGTTATTTTTCTGTATTACTTTCATTTCTTTTCCCCACTTTTCTTGTCATTTTTCTTTTATCTTTCTTACTTGGTTCCTGACCTCCTTTTGGAGTTCCTTGAGAGCTTGTGACCAATTTCCATTTGTTTTTGAAACTTTGGATGTGTTTGCTTGTTTGTCACTATCTGCTGTTGCTTCTGCATTTTGCTCTTTTTTTCCATGGAAATTATCCAGGATCAGGAGCTTTTTTTTGTGGCTGCGTATTCCTTTCGCCACTAGTTGATTGGGGTTCCTGCATGTTGATTGCTCTCTTAGCTTCTGCCTCACAGGGGAGTAACTTCTTACTTGGGAGTAACTTCCCTTCCCAGTCAGAAGCCTGATGAGGAGGGCAGGCTACTCTGCTATGTTCTTTGCCTAGTGCTTTAAAGCATTTTGCCATGAGGCTATTTTCCCAATCCCTGCTGTCTCTGCTGTGGCCAGCCTTCTTCCTGCCCAATCTTTGTGCTCTGCTCCCCAACCTTCTCCCTCTTCAGCCTCCCAAGTCTCACTGCCAAGGCTTTGTACTTCCCTCAGGGTTGTCTGTGATGCCCTCAGTCAGCCCCTGAGAATTTAGAGATTGCAGGGACCCTCCCTCTGACTCTAACCTGGTCTGGGGGAGGGGTGAGCAGATTGCACTTTGATAAGTGCAGTTGTGCCCTCTTGTAGTGTGGAAATCCCCAAACATTGCCTACCTCTAAGGCGGAATCCTGTGGGAGAGCCTCTTTACTCACCCGATTTTGATTTCCATCCTTTTGAGACACTTTGTAACGACTGGCTGGAGGAAAATTCAGGAAGTCCCTGTTACTCCACTGGTACCTCAGCTCTGCCCCTCGTGTGATGTCTGATAAAGAGACAGCAAACTGTCCAACAGGGCCTATCTGAGGACCCAAACGTGAAGGGAGGCTTCAGAAGACATCAGGGACAGGCCGCTTTGGTGTCCGAGGCTCTTAGGTCAAATCTCAGTCGTGACACCGATTACTGAGTAATACAAGGAAAAAACAGGGCGATGTGGAGTGAAGCAAAGGGAATGTAGAGTCAGATGAATCCGCGGGACCCTGGGCAAGGCCTCAGCTGTTCAAGCTTGATTTCTCCCCCACAGAATGAGCTTTGGGAGCCGGTTTGGTATCCATGGCTTTAGAGAGTGGCATGATGGGAAACTGAAAGGATGACTTATCCTTTGACTCCCTTTGAGGAACAGAATCTGTGTGTCAGAGCCCCAGCTGGATCCCAGGCTTTCCTGGCCGGGGCTTCTATCAACTTTGCTCCATTGTCTCATGGAAAGCTGTTCAGTAAAAATGAGAACTATCTATGGGGAAGGCCAGGCTCTACACTCAAAGATATTCCAGTTAGGAAGGGGGATCAGAGGCTACCAAACTGTATATAATAATGTTAATTATTATTATCATTATTATTATTTACTAGCATCTATTTGGTGCTCAACATTTGAAGATATTACCTCCTTTGATTCTTAAGAGGATCTTGGAAGGCAGGTGCTATTATTATTCCTATTTTACAAGTGAGGAAACTGAGGCAGACAGAAGTAAAATGACTCATTCAGGGTCAAATGTCTAAAAACTATATGGATTGGGATTTGTCTTCAAGCCTTCTTAAGGCCACCTCCAGTACCTTATCTTGTTCCCTCACCTAGTTTAAGAGACAGGAAGCTACTCGATCAAGTTCTGCTTCAAGCTTACGATGACTGTTATTCTGGGGAGTCTACTTAAATTCCCAGAGCCTGAGTTTACTCTCTGACACTGTAAGTTGAAGACAACCCATCAATATGCATTGTAAAGGGTGTTTCCTTATCTGGGAGACCCCTAGACCCAGGACTTCAGAGGCCAAGCCCAAATCCCAGTCTCCAAATGCCTCCCCTGGGGAGGCTTCTGGGGTTTTTTCCTGGATCATTCTGCAGCCATCCAGTTTGACCATTCTGTTGGCTTGTTCATTTCTTTCTTGTTACTGAGAACCAACAGCAAAGAACCTCAATAAAGCTGTCAACTCTGCTTTTTATGGAGTTTTATAGACTAATATCGTGATAGGGGAAAGAGCCCAAGAGAAAGAAAAGTGTTTAGGAAATTCTCACAAACAGAGACTATATGAACTCCTGCCCTTCTTTCCTCTTTTATAAGCTGATAATTAAGTTTTAAGGGAAAATCAGCCGAGGAAACTTAGAAACTTCTCTGATTCAGCCCCACCCAATATAAAGAAGGGAGGTGGCACCACTTAGTAACTAAGGCACTGGGTCAAGAGATACAAGCTTGTCTTGCACACATCCCAGCTGTAGGGTTCTGGGAAAGTCAACTTGCTTCTGAACAATGTAGATAATAAGCATCTACTTCACTTTTGTGATACAAATAAATGCACACTAAGTTTTGTCAGTACCAAGCTGCCATGGACAGTAGACATCGAAGACCTGGAGAGACCCAGACCAGAGGCTTCACTGATGTCCTCTTGATGGCTGAAAAAAGCAATAAAGGTCCAAAGCACATTGGCCGGACCCTTGTGGTCAACTTAGAAGAGGATATGGGTGAAAGTTACACTGAGTGGACAGACCTGGTTTGAGTGGGAAAAACATCAATGACAAGGAGAGCACAGACATATTTAAGTAATATATTCAGAAGGAATCATGGATGAAAGACTCTGGATTTGAAGTCAAAAGACTTCTCTGGCATTTGGATACTCACACAAATAAACGAAAATAATGTCCCCTCTCAGCCTTGGATTTGACATCCACAAAATGGATATTCTATATTCTATACATATAATTTATATAACACGATAATGTAATATGACACATGGAGATTAAAGAGAAATGTTCAACTCTTGACTATGGGGAAAATCATATTATTGTATCAATTATAAAAACAGAAAGCTTGTATAAATTGAGCTGCCATCCATGTGGGATCACAAGTAAAATGCCTAACCTCCATACAAATATTGTCTCCTGGGTAATGAAATTAGAATTCCTGATGTTCCCAAAGTGCTCCATCTTCACAGTAACTCACAGAAGGAGGCTTATCATGAGTCACTTTGTCTCCTAGGCATAGCAGTGCCTAGTTGTCCAGGAAGCCATATGGATATCCCAGTTCACCCAGAAAATGGAGGTGAGTGTGAGACTCCACTCCTCCTTCAAGTGGTGGAGGGAAGAAGAGAAGTTCAGAAGGAAACATAAAGATCACTTCCTTGTGGATGACTGGGAAAGCAAGAGAAGTCAAGTTAAGATATTCTATTTCTAGCCCACCTTTCTTTTTTCTTTTAATTCTTACCTTCCATCTTGAAATCAATCCTGAGTATGGGTTCCAACACAGAAGAGTAGTAGGGGTTCAATACTTGCCCAGAGGCACATAGGTAGGAAGTGAATGAGGATAAATTTGAACCTAGGACCTTTTGTCTCTTAGCCTTTTATTTCTAACAAGAATGTTGCTCCTCTTCATGTATAGGTGATCTACAGCACTCAACAGGTGCCACTTGTGTGAATCAAAAGGATCCTATTCTTTTTTATAATAGGAAATTTCTCCCTCACTTCTGTGACACCCCCTCCCCCATGGGGACAATACTTGTATTGACTAGCCAGAACTGAATAAGAGAGGATCATTCTAATACATATATCAGGTATAGTATTGGACTTGGAGTCTTGGAGATCTGAATTGGAGGTAGGTAAATGGTGCAGTGTCATAGCATGCTGAGACTGCAGTCTGGAAGACTATTTTCCTAAGTTCAAATCTGGCCTCAGACACTTCAGCTGTGTGATCCTGGGCAAGTCATTTAACCCTTGTTGGCTCAGTTTTTCATCTGTAAAATGATCTGGAGATGGAAATGGTAAACCACTCCAGTATCTTTGCCAAGAAAGCCCATGGACAGAGGTCCACAGGATCATGAAGATTTGGACACAATGGAAACAAATGAAAAAGAGCACCAACAAGGCACAGATAGACTTCAAAGTCCTTCCCCTGTGGCAAATCTATGGATTTTTGATTAGGAGAACTCTAAAATCCCTTTCCATTGAAAATCCAGTGTTTTAATGGAACCTCTGCTCAAAGGGCTGAGAGTAGCACTTGTCTCTGTGGTTGTTGCAAAGGAAATCATTGCAAATTCAGAGGGAGGAGGAGGCAAGATTTCAGGTCAGACCAACTTTCACAGAACCATAAGAAAGGCATAAGCAAGAGTTCCAAAATGGCCACAAATGGTCCCTTTCCCCTCCTCCTTGACAGCAATCCCTATGCACTGTGCTCCATAACCCTCAGATGATGTGTCAAGTGGAGACATTCAATGTACCTTTCTGACACTCACATGGATCCCTGGCATGCTATGGTCCTCCCAGCCTTCCAGCATCTGCCCACAATAAAGCACTTGAAAGTGGAGAGCTCAGTGTGGGCTCGGGGTTCTGATAAAGCAGACCTTGCCTCTTGAGAAAATCAGGGATTAGGAGCTCAATCCTTGGAGGAGGGATTGGAAAAAAGCCTATTCCCTGGAGGATGGGTGTGGTTTGAACTGCTACTGAAGCATGGCTAGAAAACTATCCTCTGTCAGGCCAAAGTATCCTGTATTCATCTGGGGCCTGACAATGCTTTACCCCAACTTCCCCACCAACACACCTCTTTGATCTTAGAGGCTTCTATCAAATGCAAAACTCTCTGTTCAAAGCCCTTTATAACCCAGACCCTCTACCTTCCCAGTCTTCTCTCAACTTACTCCTTTCCATAAACTCTATGACCCAGTGACACTGACCTACTGGCTGTTCCACAACCAAGACTCCCCCACCTCTTAGCTCTGGACATTTTTTCTATCTGTCCCCCATTCCTAGAACATCCTTCATCCTCTGCTCTGACCTCCCTAAATTCCTTTCAATCCCAACTAGAATTCCATTGTCTCTAGGAAACCTTCTCCATCCCCTCTTAATTCTAGTGCCTTCCTTCTATTAAGTATTTCTTATTTATTCCATAGATAGCTTTCTTTGTTTGTACTTGTTTGTACAGCATCTCCCCCATTAGATTCTATGCTTCTTAAGGGCAGGGGCTATCTTTTGCCTTTCTTTCCTGTAAACCTTAAAATTTCTTAGACTTATGAATGTTGGAAATTTCCCCATTGGGAAATCTCATACTGGAAAAAATTTCCTACTGATAGTAAGAACCCCCATGGCATGGGAGGATCCTTCTCCTCCCTACTTGGGACTGCTTTAGGACAGAAACCTTTTGCTGAACAATGGAAAGGGCTTTGACCTATGCTTAAGCATAGAACAGGAAGTTCTTTGAGTCATGATTGATTTTAGAATTAATACAATAGAGATACTTGGAATGACAGAACCAGGTCTTGGAAAATACAATTTCCACCCTACTTAGAGTAACAGGATTTAGGAAGGGCTGCAGCAAAGGATCAAGATTTAATTATTGAGAATATGACCTTCAACAGACATGTGCAAAGGGGCAGACCTCTGGGTGGTCCTGGGTTAAGCTAGAGCCACCATTGGCACAGGGGAGACATGGACAGTGATTGGTAGATGTGAGAACTGAGGGGAGGGAACTTGGATGGTTTCCTTAAAGATAGTGGGGTCTGAGGACTGGAGGGGGTTCAAGAGGTTTTGCTCTGAAAGGTTGTGCTCTGAGAAGCTTGCTCTGAAGGAGGCTGGAGGTGGAGGCCCCTAAGACTGTTTCTCCATTTTGGTCACGTGAGTGATAGGGACTGATCTCTTTCTTTGCCTCAGCTATCTAAGGGTTTGGGCCTTTGGCCCAGCCTAAGGAGAGGGGGTATTTAAGTCCTATTCCCTTCTCTCTCTCTCTCTCTCTCTCTCTCTCTCTCTCTCTCTCTCTCTCTCTCTCTCTCTCATGCCTTTCTTCCTCCTGTTTGTAATTAAAACCTCCATAAAAGGTTGACTGCTGACTTGAGTTTCATTTAGGAATTACATAGCTGAATTCCTTGGCGACCTTAAATTAATATATATCTGTCTTTTAAAGTGATTTCCTTGTCACATTCCCCAGTGTTTACTTAGCAGAGTGTCTGGCATATAATGGTTGCTTAATAAATGTTTACTGATTAATTGTATAAAAATATCAAGCCATAACTAGGGTGGAGCAGCTTAGGATTTTCATCAGGGAACAAACATTTAGAAGGGACTGACCACACTTTGTTCTTCTGTAACATGTAAATGTTAGCTTAGCATCTAGTAGCAAAAAAATAATTTTGAGGTTCTTTTGGACCATATGTATGATTTCCCTAAGACTGAGGAGCTCCCCTGAGGAAACTCCATCTGTTAAGAGAAGTGTAGTGTCCACAGTGAGGGAAGGATAATGCTTCTGTACTCTGTAATTGTTGGTTCACAGCTGGAATATCAATTGCGTTTAAGGCAGCATTTTTTATGAAAGTCATGAGCATGAATGTAGCAGAGAGACTCTGGCAACCATGATGGTGAGAAGCTAGGAAGATGTAAATGAGTGAATGAAAATTCTAAAGCTCTTGCTAGCTGCCAAACATCATTCTGAACACTGGCAATATTTAGAGCGTAAGTTCCTTGAGGGCAAAGCAATAACCTCAAGGGGCTTACATTCTGACAAAGGATATGTGAAGTCATATAGGCAAGAAGGAAGAAGATTTCCAGGGCCATGAAAGCTATCTTCAAATGTGGAAGGAAAACAGGACTTGTTCTGCTTGGTCCCAGAGGACAGGACCAGAAGCAATGGTGAAAATTTACCAAAATAAAGACAGAATTAGGGGGCAACTAAGTGGTTCAGTAGATTGGGATCCAGGTCTAGATACCAGAAGGTCCTGCCCTCAGACACTTCCTACCATAGTGATCCTGGGCATGCCCCTTAAGTCCCATTGCTTAGCCTTTACTGCTCTTCTGCATTGGAACTAATATACAGTTTTGATTCTATGACAGAAGGTATGGATTGTTGGGGGGGGGGGTTTCCTAAGTAGAATTAAATGCAATGTATGCAACAGATTACCAAAGGACTCTTTGCTAAGCACTTACAAAGAGAAATAATGATTGTGACAGACTCATCTCATTTTTCTTCCCCTATTTTAGATCTACCTGCCCCAAGAGAGTCATGACCCTCACACCTTCCATGGAGCTCAGTTTTATAATTCTCTAATGCATGTCAAAGAGATTATCATGTTAATTATCTGTATCAGTGTCTTGTCCCCCTCCTAAATTGGAAGTGACTTAAAGCAACAGACCAGAGCTCATCTAAATTTGGTCTCTTACACTTCTCTATATACAAAAGGAGCATGGGAAATGTTTGTTATATTTCTGTTGTTCATAATTATTATATTTTAGATTAGGTTGACACATCTATATTAATAAAACTTTATTGTCTAATCTAGGTCAGGCATTGTGCTAAGAACTAAAAATATGAGGAAATACAAAAATAACCCCTGCCCTCAAACATTAATAATTTAATTTGAAAAACATTCTATAGTACTTATTATGTCCAATGTTACTCCTGACCTGAAGGTGCTTACATTCTAATGAGAGAGATGACATGTGAATAAATACATAAAAGAAAGCTATCTCACAAAGAGAGAAGAGAGGGTCCACCAGGAACAGCAAGAAGACCAGCACAGCCAGATCATAGAAGGAACAGAGATAGACTGAAGTTCAAGAATTCCAGAAAAGTAGGAAGCACTTGATCTTGAAAAGCTTTCAGTGCCAAACACAGGACTTTATATTTGGTCCCAATGAAAGAAATGAGGAGCTTCTCGAGTTTATTGGGTAGCAAAGTTCCATGGGCAGACCCACGCATTAGGTCTGTTTTGGAAGATGACTGAAGAATACAGAGGAGAAGGAAGAGGTTTGAGGCAGGAGGACCAATCAGAAAACTGTAATGATGATTCTGGTGAGAGGCAATTAGGGTAGTGCTGTGTGAGTGCAAAAACAGAGATGTGAATGGGTGAGGTTGTGAAAATAGAAATGAGAGGAATTAATAATGATTGGGTATGTCAGGGGACTGAAAGTGACAGCATGGATAACTGGCAGGTGATCCTAGTCAGGCACTTGAAAGTCTTTTAAATGAAGACATGTGGACCAAAAGATGATACAGTTAGGGATATTCAGAATGTACCAGGGAAGGACAAGGTGTCATAAAATCTTGCTAAATAGAACCAGAAACTTCTCTATGTACCATCTCTAAGTAATCTTCTTGTCCTGAGCCAAATACACACTTTTCCTTTTCCCTTGCATCCTTCCTTGCATTCCCTAGTTCACATCATCTAAATGCAAAGTTGAATTTGGTAACACTTCCCATGATATTCTCATTCAATTCAATCTGGAAAACTCCAACAGAACAGGCATTTATCATGTACCTAATATATACCTATATCTATATCTATATCTATATCTATATATCCCCTTGACTAGTATGTCTCATATATATATATGAATGAGACATGCTAGTCAAGGGGGTATAAATATAAAATGAAGTCTTTGCCCTCAACCCAGATCAATGAACATATACTAAACATCTACCATATGCAAAGCTCTGAACTCTGCTAGGAAAATCAAGACAAAAATGATAAGTGCCTGCCCTCAAGAGTCCTATATTCTAGTAAAGGTTACATTATGTATAAAAGTAAATCAGTACATAAAAATTTTAAAGTGAGAGTGTCCTATGTTCATATTCTAATCTGACCCATTCTGCCATTTTGAATTGATACTGAAATGTTAAAAAGCTTAGCTCTTCCTTCAATACCATTTCTACTGTTTGGAATGATTGGAATCTTGATTTTTTTTCCATGATTATTCTATTCTAATTTTTCTCACTAAATTAGAATGTAAGCTGATTTCAATTAAGAATTCTATCATTCTTTGTACTTGTATTCCCTGAAACTGATATAGCATTTGGCATTTGGTAGGCCCTTTCTATAACCCTCACCTTCCATATTAGAATCAATATTATGTATTGATTCCAAAGCAGAAGAGTGGTAAGGGCTAGGCAATGGGAGTTAAGTGACTTGCCCAGGGTCACAAAGCTAGGAAGTAACTGAGGCCATATTTGAGCCTAGGACTTCCTGTCTATGGGCCTGGCTCTCAATCTGGACCACCTAGCTGCCCTCCATACAGTAGGTACTTAAATATTTGTCAAATTATTGTTAGTTATAGTGATCATCCTTGCCTGAAGAGTTTCATGATAGATTAAAAGAGTTAGAAAAAATATTGGAATTTATGTAGTTCAACCTGTTTATTTTATATATGAGAATACCAAGACCTAAGTGTACCAAATGAGCTGCCTAAAGTTTCAAAGATAGTTCACTTCAGAGTTTAAGAAAGTTAATTGAGGAGTAGACCCAAGATGGTAGGCAAGATATAAAGACCCACTTGATCTCTACTAAATTATGCTTCAAATCACTTTGATACAATGCCTCAAAATGAATTCTGGAGCAACAAAAATAACAACAAAACACAAAAGGACATGATGAATTTTTTAGCCCAAAAACAACTTAATAAACCAGCTCAATAGATTTATTACACAGGGGTGGAAGTAGAACAGACCAGCACAACAAGGCAAGCTGACATTGACAAGCCATCACAGGCTTTGGGGGGCGACTAAATCAACAGCAAAGGCTTCCATCATTCTTAACCACAGACAGTAAGTGGGGGTTGGGGTAGGGGCAGTAGGGGGTCAGAAACTGCTCAGAAGGAGTTTACAGAGATTCCTTTGCTGGCTCTTGGTATAAGACTCTGTTACATTGCCCATATGCAAATCCAGATCATAGTCCTGGGTTGTGGTCTCCAGATGAGGAGGAGCACAAAGACATATCTCTTGAAACCACAGGGGAGCAGGGCACCCTAGAGAAAGTTCTGAGGCAGAAGAGAGTGCTTGTGGTTGTTCACAGGCCAGAGCACAGACCAAGAGACTATTAAATACATCTCTCCTTAGATTATACCACTTGGTAAAAACTCAAAATTTATAGATTTCCAGAGGTAGATCTGAAGGCAGCTGCTCAAAGAAGCTGAAGCTTGAAATAGTGCTCTCTTTACCACAGGAACCAAACCCACATGTGACATTTTTTTAAAAATTTAAAAATAGGTAAAAGACTTGGAAATGATCAAACGAAAAAGAAAAACAAAACAATGTAGAAAATTACTTATAATAGGTGACATGGAAGACTAAAACAAACTCAGAAGAAGACAAGAAAGTCAATACTGTTGCATTCAAAACTTCAAAGAAAAATATGAATTGATTTCAAATGCAAAAATAATAAATTGAAGAGGCATTTTAAGTCAAATAAGAGATAGAAGAAATATTGAGGGAAATGAGAGAGTAACAGAAAAATTCTGAAAAAATAGTTGACAGCTTATTAAAGGAGGTAAAAAAGTATCCTTAATAAAATAATGCCTCAAAAAATATAATAGACCAAATTGGTAAAAGAGAATCCACTGGAAAATCCACTGAAGTGAAGAACTCCTTAAAAATTAGAAATGGGCAAATGGGAAAGGAGATACTATAATGTTGTGGAGGAGAGAAAATGGGAAAAGTCTGCAGCAGAGCTGGAGAAGCTAGGACTGATGGACTGTCAATCAAGGAGAACATTCTATACCAGGAAGGACCATTACAAATGAACCGACAAACTGAGAAACTTGTGAAATACCTCATTGGAAAGTAACTGATTTGGAAAATAGATCCAGGAGAGCTAATCTAAGAATTATTGGACTGCCTAAAAGCCATAATCCAAAAAAGAACTTAGAAACTATCTTTTAACAAATTATCAAGGACAATAGCACTGCTATTTTAGAAACATGGGGTAAAAATAGAAATGGAAAGAATCCATAAATCATATACTGAAAGAAATCCCAAAAGGAAAACTCCTAGGAATATTATAGCCACATTCAAGAAACTCCCAGGCAAAGGGGAAAATATTTCAAACAGCCCAAAAGAAACAATTCAAATATCATGGAGCCATAGTCAGTATAACATAGGAGAGCAAAAGTGTTAGCAGCTTCTACATTAAAGGATCAAAGTTCTGGGATATGACATTCCAAAGGGCAAAGGAGCAAGGACTCCAATCAAGAAAGGACATACCCAAGAAAACTGAGGATAATCTCTCTTTTTTGTTAAAAAATAAACATTCAATGAACTAGAGGACTTTTAAATATTTTTGATAAAAAAAAATAAAGCTGAATGGAAAATTTGACTCTCAAAAACAAGACTCAACAGAAGCATAAAAAGGTAAACAAGAAAGAGAAAACAAAAGACATTCAATAAAGTTAAACTGTAAGGATGTTACAAATCCCTATATGGAAAGATGATACTTGTAATTTCTAAGAACTGTATCATTCATAGACTAGCCAGAAGGAATATACATAGGAAGAGGGCAAAGGCATGTGTTGAATATAATGGAATCATATCTAAAAAAAATAAAATTAAGAGATTAGGAAGAGGAATACATTGGGAGGAGGTTGGGAGAAATAAAATTATGTAAATTACCTAAAATTAAAGAGGCATTAATAATTTTTACAGGGAAGGGGAAGATGGGAGAGTTAAGGAGGGTAAGGCTTGAACCTTAACCTCATTGGAATTGGCTCAAAGCAGGAAGAACATACACGATCAATTGGGTATCGAAATTTATCTTATTCTACAGGGAAGTAGGAGGGGAAGGGGATGAGGTAGAGGACTTCATAGAAAAGAGGGCAAATTGGAGGATGTGGTGGTCAGAGGCAAAACATTTTTGAGAATGTACAGAATAAAAAGAGAGAAAAGGATAAATAAGAAGAGAAATAGATGGGAAGTAATAAAGAATAATTGTAATGATGTAAAAATTACAACAAATCTAATAGACGTCATTTCTCAAATACATAGAAAAATGAGTAAGAATACAAGTCATTTCCCAATAGATAAATGGTCAAAGGATATGAACAGGAAGTTCTCAAAGTAATTAAAGCGATTTGTTTGTTAAATATTAAAATTATCTTAAATATAATTAGGGAAAATAAAATATTAAAAAGATGGTTAATAGACACAAAATAAGATGATTAAAATGTGAAGGGGGCCTAGAAGGATCCCTTTAACTGGAGATGTTAGTTACTGAGAAGAGAAAAATTAGAAGGCACAAGAATACTTCATTAATGCAAACAAATTGTCATTCAGAACTGATATTAAACTCATTCTGCTTGATTAAAAGTAATGGTTGAAAGGCTACAATAATTCCATGTTAAAAAATAATGGAGGAGTTTGCCTTAAAAGGTAGGGAGTCTTTCTTTATTAGACAAAACCTGGATGTCTTCATTTGGGAGATTTTTAGCTGTGATTACTGCTTTGTGTCCATGCTGGAACGATCAACACTGAATTCCTCCCATCTCTACAGACAAAATATTCTAAAATTCTTAGGTTTTCTACTGGTGGAGAAAAAAAGAATGAATTATTTTAAAGAGTTGGTGTTTAAGTTATGCTTGAAGCATGGGTCAGGATTCCAAAAGATTGGTCTGAAGGTTGGGAGAAGGTACAGCAGGCATAGGCAATGGTGTCATGGCACTATACCACAACATCTAACTATAGGTGTGCCACAGAGTTTGGTCCTGGGTCCTTTTCTCTTCTCCTTCAATAGTACCTCACTAAATGATTTCATCAGCTTTAGTTCAATATGTCCAAAATACATTTCCATATCTTATCTCACAAACCCTCCTTCCAACCCATATGTTCCCTATTATGATAGAAGGCACCGCCATTGTCCCAATACCTCAGATTAATGACCTAGGAATCATTCTGGATTCCTTAGTACCTCCCACTACCTCCCCTATGTCTAACTTGTGACCAAGGTCTAGAGATTTCATCTCTGTAGCATCTCTCCAAAAAATCCCCTTCTCTCCTCCGACACTGCCCATTTCTGGTTCCAGCCTCATGTCTGGGTTATTGTAATAGGTATTCATGAGTCTGCTTGTCTCAGTCTCTCTCCATTCAGTATATCGTGCATTCATTCATCCATTTTCCTAAAACATAGTTCATACCATGCCACCCTTTACTCAGTAAATGCCAGGGGCTCCTTATCACTTCCAGAAGCAAACAGAAAATGCTCTGTTGGACATCCAGACATCCATGTCATAACCAGTTCTCCTCCTCCCTTGCCAGTCTTCTTATACCTTACTGTATGACTCATACTCTTTAATCCAGTGACATCAGCCTCCTGGTTGTTCCATGAACAAAACACTCCATCTCTTGATTCCAGGGATTTTCTCTGGCTGTTCTCCGTGTCTGGAATTCTCCTCAACCTCTGCTCTACTGGCTGGATTCCTTTAAATCCCAGCTAAAATCCAAATTTCTATAGGAAGTTTTTCCCCAACTTCTCTCAGTCCCCACACTTGCCTTCTTTTAATTCTTTCCTATTTGTACTAAACATAGCTTGCATATATACATACATATGTATATGCATATATATATATATATATATATATATTTGTTTGTTTGCATGTTGTCTCTCTTACTAGAGGATGAGCTCTTGGAAGGTGGAGGCTCTTTCCTCACATGCACAGACACACTTTTGTATCCTCAGAGCTTAGTAGAGTGCCCGGGACACGGTAGGCACTTAATGAACATTGTATGTATTGATTGATAGAATTTCAGCCCTGCCCAGCTTATAATCCACTCTGAGCTCCATCATTTTTAGCAGCACCCCCACATAGCCCCAGAAGGAGAGTTACTTCCCACTTTCTGCTAATTACTGGGCAGAGATGGCATGCTGAGGATTGGGCAGAAACAGGAAAACATGTTTTTCTCAGTACAGTGATTTGTGAGTCTTTCTTCTTTCCCAATGTGGTTGCCTTTCACTTACAACCCTAGGATTGTTAGTTTACAATGCACCTTCTTCATCCTACATTATTAGAGAGAGGTCAGGCTGATGCTGGCTTTCCGATTCTCAGTACAGATTTCGTTGGTGCTAAAAATGTGTTTTAAAAGCTAAAGCTCTGAACACATTCTCCTTGGGAAGCTTGGGACTACTATTCTTGTGATCTCCCTTTGGTATCTGGAAAGCTGGAATAATTGATCCAGCCTGGAAGCCACACTCAGAGACAGACTTTGGACTGCACACCCGAAACACTGAACCGTTTCCACAACTCAAATCCATCTGCTCTTTGTCCAGGCTGTTTTGTTGCCAACTTTATTTATTATCATTTGGGGATTTTTAAAGGTATCGTTCAAACACTCTCCAGTGACTCAGGCTTCTCTTAGAAGTACCCTGGCCCAGTGGGTAGGGCATGAGGCTGACTCTTTTAAGAAATAAACGCCTTTTTCTAAAAAGAAAAAGCTATTGATTGTTTTTGTTTTCAAATCACCTTTATTTCCTTATACTTCCCTCCACACTCTCTGGAAGCCATCCCTTAATAACAAAAGGACAGAAAAGTCTAGTTCTTAAACCAAGGGCAATGGAATATGCACTGTACCCTCCCATATCCTGCCACCACTACAAGGAAGAAAGGGAAGCACCACCATTTCATATGTGTTCCTGGAGGCCAAAGCCATAGATTCAGCATAGACCTATAGCACTAGCTGTTGTAGTCATTAAGTCATTTTACCTTGCCGTGCCTCAGTTTCCTCATCTGTAAAATGGGAATAATAAAACCTATAGTATCTACCTCCTCGGGTAGTGCCAAGGAATAAATAAAAGCATGCCAAGTGTTTTATAAATGGTAAGGAACTCTATAAGTGCCAGCTACTTAAGTATTATTTACATTTTGGGTTTTTCCATCTTGATCATTGCCAGATCCCCACACTTTCTCCTAGGATGAGACCTTCCCTTTTAATAGTTAGCACAAGCAGTGATTCTGACAGTGTATACAACCCTCTGGCCCAGGAGTCCCTTGCCTCTCTGTTAAGGGGCTAACCAAAGGAGATCAGTTCATCCAAAAAGAGGTTCCCATCGATAAGGAGAGCAATCTGACCTCTATTAAATGCACAACAAGATGCCTTCATCGGTCTAGTCCAGATGGCACAGGAGGAATCAGAGAATGGAACTAGATGGTTCCTCAACAGCACTGATGGTTCCATGACACTCCCTTCCCATCCTTCCCATCCTCAGATCCCCACCCTCATACCATCATGCTCTGATTTGTACAGGAACACATTCCTAATGGTTAGGGTCTTAGGATCATAGTTTTGAGGTAGAAAGAAGTCCTTGAAAGCCTCTGGGCCAGGAGCTCTTAATCTTTGCTCTGTTATAGACTCCTCAGGCAATATGGTAAGACCTATGGATGGACTTCTTCACAGAACCATGTTGTTAACAGCACAAAATCAAATAGAGAGGGGTCCAAAGGAAATCAACCAGATTGATATAAAGTCATCAAAATCATATTTTTAGTGAAGGCAAGTTCCTAGACTCCAGATTAAGAACTCCTGCCACATTTTCAGCCTTTCATTTTACAGATGAAGACACTGAGATCCAACATTAAGCAACTCACCCAAGGTCTCTCTGGTCATTTGACCTGGAAAGGTGCCTCTCTACTCAGAACAAACAATACAAAAGGAAAAAAGCCCAGAGTACACACTCAAGCTGAAGATGGACATATTCAGATATTCAATGGTGTGTTAGTAGTTGTTGGATTTGCAGTTGCAGAGATGCCATTCGACTTTTGGTTTGGGCGAGCAGTTGGTAAATAGAAGGGGATGAGAACTAATAATAACAGCTAAAATTTTATATCAGGAATGATGTGCCAGGCATTGTGCTAAGTGATTTACAAATATTATCTCCTTTGATCTCCACAAAAACCTGTGAAGTGAGTGCTTTTAGTATTCCCATTTTACAGAAGAGAATACCAAGTCTGAGAGAAGTTATATTCTAGACTTGAATTCAAGGTCCTTTGACCTCTAAATCCAAACTTTCCCCACTACTGTATAATTGAAAATTTGTTACCCTAAAAAAAGAACTACATTTCCCAGGAGCCCACTGACTTCCTGTCATCACATACTTCCTGTAGACAGGGCACAAATGTCCAGTGGGCAGTCCTACCTGTCTATTCCTTTGGCATGCAGCCAGCGGTGATGGTGGTGAGTGGGGATTTTGAAAATGGCTAACCAGCCATGGGCATATAGTCTTTATCTTGTATCCTCTTTATTCCATGATTTCTAATGATCACTTCATAAACCCCTTAAAATATAATATTTTTAACTATTAAGATTTTAATTTTAAATTTTACACTACATTATGCCACCTTCCACATCTTTGCATCATTTATTTAAATATTTGCTAAAAGTCTATCATATAAGATATATAAGAAAGCAAAGCTGATAATTATAATAGTCAGCATTGAGATTGTATTTTAAGATTTGCAAAACCCTTTGAAAATACAATGTCAGTCATCTTCACGCACAAAAAACCTGAAAGATAGGTGGTATTACTATCCCTATTTTATGAATGAGGAAACTAAGGCTGAAAAGAAGTTAAGAAACTTGTCAAGGGTCACATAGCTAATCATAATAATGATTTCAAAGAGAGCTTTAAGGTGTACAAAGCACTTTACATGTATTCATTCAATTCGACTAAATAATTATTGTTATTCTCCCCATTTTTTGATGAGAAAACTGAAGCAGGCAGAGGATAAGTGGTTTGCCCAGAACCACACAGCTTAGGAAGTGTGTAAGGCTGAATTTAAAATCAGGTTTTCCTGACTCCAGGTTTAGCAGTCTCTCTACTATGCCACCCAGTTACTTTGGTGAGACCAGTAGTTGGTTGTATATCTATCATTTTGGCACATGACACAAGTATGTAACATGGTCTCAATTCAAAGCAAGTAGCCAAAATATTCTAAGAGAATTCTGGGAAAGAGTAACAATAAGGGTAATCTGGGAAAGCTTTTGAGAAGACACTGAATCTGAATTCAGCCTTACAGGCAGACAATGACTCCAAAAATTAGAAATTGCATTCCTGGAAAGGAAGATGGTCTTTGTATGCTTGTGAAAGTGGAAGACAGTCCTCTGCAAACTCAAAATGCTATATTTCTTCTTTCTCCTTTTTTTCCTCCTCTTCCTGCCCTTTCTTCTTATTTTTAAGCAAATGTACCTGAAAAGAAACACCTAATAAAAGATGAATTCCTTTTTGTAGAAGTAAGTAATGAGTGAAATTTGTAAAGTGCTTTTCATGTCATCTGAGCATCATTAAAATCCTGGGAGATACGTTCTATTACTATTCCCATTTTTTTTAGATAAGGAACCTGAGGTTAAGTGACTTTCCCCCAAAGTCATGCAATTAATAACTATATAAAAAAGAATTTGAACTCAGGTCTTCCTTAGTCAAGTCTAATACTCTTTCCATTATGACTTGCTTATTTGAAAACAAATGAAAATATCCATATATCATTAATAGTTCTCTGTAGCCATTAGTATAAAATACAAATTCTTTAGACTGGAGTTAAGGTCCTTTATACTCTGGCTCCCACCTTCCTTGCTAGTGTTCATTTTAATTGTGGTTGGACTCTGAATATTTAATTTGGTGGTTGCCAGGGATTTAATTTCTAAATCCCAAAAATGAATTACTAAAGTAAATGGAATTTATGGTAGTTTATTTACAACAGAGGGAAGATATTTAGCAAGAGAGAAAAGGAGAGAGAGAGAGAGAGAGAGAGAGAGAGAGAGAGAGAGAGAGAGAGAGAGAGAGAGAGAGAGAGAGAGAGAGGGAAAGAGAGGGAGGGAGGGAGGGAGAGAGGGAGGAGGGAGAGAGAGAGAAAGAGAGAGAGAGGGAGGGAGGGGAGAGAGAGAGAGAGGGAGAGAGAGAGAGAGAGAGAGAGAGAGAGAGGGAGAGAGAGAGAGAGAGAGAGAGAGAGAGAGAGAGAGAGAGAGAGAGAGAGAGAGAGAGAGAGAGCACTCTGACTTCTTCTGATACCAGTTAGAAATTCTAAGCCCCAGCTGGAAAAGAGTTTCAAGATGACAGGCCTTTCCTGGAGGGGTCACAAAGTCATCCTTTCACTCACCAACGGTGACCATCTAAAAAGAAAGCAGTCTGAGGTCTCCTACAGGAGTTCCTCTAGGGTCCAGTTCCTCTTCCAATCTCTCCTCAAGTGTCCGTCCTCCAGGCTTTACTCCAAGTCAGAATTCTTCCATCCAACTAGAATCTCGAATTGAATATCTTCTTCCAACCTCTGGTCCTCTTTTTAAAGATCTTTTTTCTCTTGTGTCACCGCCCCTAAATTTCACATCTACCAATCACAGCAGACGCTCTGCTCTAGGACTGCCCAGAAGGCAATTAGTCGATTCTAATTCATTACCCTCTATCACACACGGGTCACAGACCTCCCACCTCATGATTAAGTGGGAGATTTACAACCTTGGTGATCAGATCTAATATGGGCAGATCTTCCCACTCAACTTTAAGTACTGTGCTTACATTTCTGGGAATTAAATCAACAAATAGACAGAGGATTACAAATCAATCTTCACACTAGCCTCAATTCATACTAATTTTATGACAAATTCTGAATTTTAACCCAATTGTCTTCCTAGGAGATTCTTACATTTGATAAGCCATCTCTCACACACGGGCCACCTCCCTTTCTAGGAATTCATTCTCTAACTTTCAAAATCATTTTCCTCCTTCAAGGCTAAATTGAGATGGAATGTCCTCTTTGAGGCCTTCTCTAATCATTCCAGTTGTCCTCAAATCCTCCTACAATACTCCGGCCACTTGATTTCAATTTAACACATCTTAAGTTAATACTAGAGCTGCTCCTTCCACATCACAGTGGTTAGGGCTATGGTACCCTGTGATCCAGAAAATCCATGTAAAATTTTGGTCATCTCTTTATAGCAGAGAAGAAATCTGAATTATTTCTCTTTTTCTTTTATGAGGTGTTTACAGTACCTTATTGTCAAATTTGGGTATTTGGCCATAGGCAACTTTATTCATTTCTGAGTTTCTTAACTTTTTCTATGTTGTCTGCTGGCCTTTGTACTCTTCAGCAACCACAAAACTCCCAAAAAATTCCCATTTCATTTCATACTTCATCCTGTGATAAATTGAAACACTGATGGGGAAAGTTGTAATGGGAAGGGATATCTGTATTTGGTTGTCATATGAGGATCAGTTGAAGAGCCTAGGGCATGTCTTTCTTGAAAAAAAAAAAGATTTATGGGGACTATATTTGCTTTGTTTAAGTATTTAAAGGGTTGTCATGTAAAGAAGGGAATGAACTTAGTCTAGTTGATCCCAGAAAGCAGAACCAGGAGTATGATGAAAATTGGTACATTTGGCCTAAAGTTAGAGAGAATTTTGTAATAGCTATCCAGAATACAAAGTGATGGAATAAGATTGCCCTGTAAGAAATGATAAAGGAGACAGTTTCAGAGAAACCTAAAGCCTTGTATGAACAGATACAGAATAAGGAAAGCATAACCACAATACAATAACATCATAAAAAACAAAAACAAAAACAAAAATAAAAACAAAAAACACCATAAAAAAAAAGACTTTGAAAGACCATGAGAACTCTAGTCAAAGCAATTACTAACCACAATGAGTGAAACCCATGAGGAGCCATGGCTCCAAGCTTCTGAGAGATGATGGATTCAAGATAAAAAATGGGACATGTTTGATGGGCCTGTTCATTATGGGAATGTGTTTTGCTTGACCATGAATACTTGTTATGAAGATTGTGTTTTTCTTTCTTTTGTATGAGGGAGAGAAGATCAGAAAGAAACAAGACAAATATTTGTTGAGAGAAAAACATAACGGTGGGTTCTCTCTCATGAAGTTTTCAAAGAGTTTTATTTTTTAGATAGATTTAATATGCAATTTTAATCATCATTTTCTAACATTTTGTAATCTATATTCTCTCCCTCTCTCCACCTCTCCCTCCCTGCTGAGAGCAGGTAATATGATTTAGATTGTACATGTGTTTTCATACAATACATAGTTCCATGTTCATCATGTTGTCAAAGAAGATACATATCATTTATTCTAGAGAAAAATTCATAGAGGAAATGGACTGAAGAATGACCTGCTTTGATCTGCCATGATTCAGATTCCATTAGTTCCTTCTATAGCAGTGGATAACCTTTTCTTGGAGTTTTCTTTGATCTTTGTATTGCTGATAATAAAGTCATTCAAAACTGATCATCCATTATTGTGTTTCTATATACACCTCCTGGTTCTGCTCATTTCATTTGAATCATTTAAGTTTTTCCATGTTTTTTAATGATCTTGTTCATCATTTCTTATGATGCAATAGTATTCTATTGTAATCATATACCACAACTTGTTCAGTCATTCCCCAACTGATCAGCATCCTCCTTTTTTTTTGCCACCATAAAAAGAGCTGCTATAGATATTTCTATACCCGCAGGTCCTTTTCCCTATCGTTGATCTCTTTGGGATATAGACTTAGTAGTGGCATTGAAGGGTCAAAGGGGATCCACAGTTTTATGGTCCTTTGGGCAGGGTTCTGAGGTATTCTCCAGAATGGTTATATCAGCTCCACCAACTGTGTATCAATGTCCCAATTTTCCCACATCCCCAACGACATTTACCATCTTCTTTTTTTTTGTCACATTAGCCAGTCTGATAGCTGTGAGGTGGTATCTCAGGATTGTCTTAATTGGCATGTCTCTTATTGATAGTGATTGAGAACATTTTTTCATGTAAATCAAAAACATTTTAATTTGGTCATATCCTTTAAGCATTTGTCAATTGAGGAATGCTTTGTATTCTTATGAATTTGACTCTGCTCTCCATATATCTGAGAAATGAGACTTTTGTCAAAGATATTTGCTAATTTCTTCCCCAGTTTGTTTGTTTCCTTCTAATCTTGGTTGCATTGGTTTTGGTTGTGTAATTTTTTCAATTAAAAACAATAATCTATTTTATATCTCATAATGTTCTCTATGTCTTAGTTATATATGCTTCCCTTTTCTATAGGGCTGACAAGTAAACTATTTTTGCTCCCCCAGTTTGTTTATAGGACTAGCCTTTATTTCTATGTCATGCATTTATTTTGACTTTACCTTGTTATATAGTCTATTTACAGCTTTTTTCTTTAAAAAAATTACATTTCTGTTTTAGAATTGACACTAACTATTGGTTCCAAGGCAAAAGAATAGCAAGAAGTAGGCAGTTGGGGTTAAGTGATTTTTCCAGACTCACTCAGCTAGGAAATATCTGAGGCTAGATTTGAATATAGGACCTCTGTGTCCAGTCCTGGTATTCTATCCACTGAGCCACCTTGCTTCTCCCTATGCCTGGTTTCTGCCATCCTATTTTCCTATAACAGTTTGAGATCTGGCATTGCTAGGCATCCTTAATTCAAATTATTTTTTCATTAATTCCCTTAACATTGTTAGCCTTTTGTTTTTCCAGACAAATTTTATTATCATATTTTCTTGCTCTCTGAAATCATTTTAGGGTTCTTTGATTGGAATGACACTGAATAGGCAAATTAATAATATAGATGGAATTGTCATTTTTATTATATTGGTTCAGCCTACCTATGTGCAATTAAAGGTTTTCCAGTTGTTTAGTTCTGATTTTATTTGTGTGAAAAGTGTCTTGTAGTTGTGAGTTTGTCTTGACAGGTATTTACTATTGTCTACATTTATTTTAAATGGGATTTCTCTTTCTGGCTCTTGCTGTTGGATTTTTTTGGCATTCGAGGAGAGTTTATGTCCATTTGTCAAGGAAGCTGTGATGAAAATTCTTGTAGGAACTGCTAGATTAGATGACTAATGAGATACCTTCCAACTCTAAGATTCTGGGATTTTGTGAATTGAAATGGCTTAATTTTGCTATTTTTTGCTTAGTACTATTTAAATTTTATTTCAGACCTAAAGAAACATGCTATTCTGTTTTCCTTTACACAAGAGGGCCAGTGGTCTGGGGATTTTGATTCTAAAAGAACATGGTTCCATTTTTTATCACATGATAGCATCCATATTTTATCATGGAGAATATGCTGGTCTTATAGTCAGGAAGCATTAAAATTAAAAACTTGCCCTTGATACTCCTTTGCTTTTTAACCATGGCACAATCACTTGACCAGTGTACTTGATCATCAGAAGTCTGGCCACTGAGATCCAAGGTGTTTTGAACTGAAAGCCCATAGAACAATGATTTTCAGTTATACATGGCCCCTTGCTGCTTCTCCATGGATGGTTGCAGAATGGCAGAAACAAAGCAAGAAGGGGTTAAGAATTCATTTTTAGACCACCTAAACATATAGCAATTGGCACTCCAAGATATCTGCTCAGGGACTAATAAAAAACAATACTAGATGAGCTGAATTGTCAGTCTTGACATTCTTATCACAATAGAAAAGCAAAACAAAAAAAATGGAAGCCATGTAGACTAATGGCAAACAGGTTCACCTTGATATAATCAATTAAAGAGTTGTAGGAGTCAGTTTTATCCTGTTTCCAAAGGCAACAAGATATATCATTTCATGAAACTTTGGGTCATCTTCTATTGAAGTGATGACTAATTTGGGGGGGGGATTAAAATAATTAACTTATAGACAGGAATTCTTCCATTTTTATCTATGTGATCCCAACTCTTGGTATATAATTGGTATTTAAAAATGCCCGTTGATGGATGGAATAACTGACATCTATTGCAGAAGAGATAGAGAAATGCCATGAAGAAATCAAGAATATTTTTCAAATGAAATAACCCTAAGTGCAAAGGTGGGAATAGATGAGGAGAGTGAAAAATATGATAGAGAATATGCATTGTGAGTAAAAAATGGAAGAAGAGCATAGATCTCAGGGCCACACAGAAGTCTCAGTCTGTACAATATATCCTCAGTACTGCTTTTGAAAAAGGAATAAGAAGGCTTTGGAGATGGCCACAGAGTGGGGGACGGAAGAGTACGCTTGGGGTCAGAAAGACCTAGATGCAAATTTCACATGTTCACTTTTTGTAGACTTAGAGAATCCCAGAACCACATAAATTGAAAGTTGCAAAGGATCTTAAGAGCACTGAGTCCAACACATGTATCAAAGAAATGTCTACTTGAATATATGCAAGGATGGGAAGCTCTTCTTGAAGACCTCCATGGAGAGGGAACCCCACTCTGTCTCTAGGCAATCACTTCCACTTGGAGGTATCTCTCATTGTTAGGAAATGTTTTCCTGACCTCCAGGCTGAACTGGCTTCCTTACAAATCCCACCCAATACTCCTAGTTTGGCTTCTGGAACCAAACAGAATAAACTGAGTCCTCCTCCATATAATGGCCCTTCAAAATGCTTGATGAGAACAGTCATGCTAGTACCTTTATTTTTATTGTTAATCTATGCAAATCAATATTTAGCCAAATTGATTCAAGATTCTTTTGAATACTGGAAGCATTTTCACTGCAGTTGAAACACATTTTGTAGAAAACAACCCAATTCCAGGAGTGGAATGAAGGAAGTGGGGAGCAGCTGTTTCCCCATAGAGCTCTGAACAATTTAAATATTTACTAGAGTTTAATGAAGACCCATTTACCATTGCACAGCAGACTCCTTGTGCTTGCTACTGCACTCTGGAAAGGTGCTGCCCTCACTCTTGCTGGGCTCAGGCCACGGGATTCCATAAAAGTGATGAATGGAACAACCAAAAGCCAATTCTCTCACTTCATCAGACCAGGTGTTCCGAGCCAGCCTGAGCTTCCCAAGTCCTCAGATTCCCAAAACAACCTTTGGAAAAAATCCAGCACTTACCTGGATGGAGTTCTAAGTAGAAGGTGCCTCTAAGCATCAAAAATTTGGAGCTAGAAAAGGTGTTAGACAGCATCGAGCCCAATCCTCTCATTTTACAGATGAGGAAACTGAGACTTTGAGAAATATTGGCCAATCTAGCTAGTGAGTAGCAGTGTTATTTCTCTGATGCCAAGCCCAGAACCCGATCCACTCCACCCTGATAACTGTCTCTTCCTAAGGCACTAGTCCTTGGAGGAATGGAGAAGGCATGGCTACTCCAGGATCAGGGCTATCTTCTAGAACTCTCCCTGCCCTCATTTCAGAGAGAGGGAATTGGGGAAGGTGAAGTGAGTCCTCTGTGACACCTGGGTCCAGATCTGTTTCTTCCCCTCACAGCACCAGGGCACCTCCCCTCTTCTGCTCAATATTCATAGTGCCTCATTTGCTTTCTTCTTTTCTTCAAAGCCTCCTTGCATGAGGTCTGGGGCAAGCTCAGAAAACTCACCTTTGAGATTCAAGGAGAAAGAACTGCAGAACCCAAAGGTATTAACAATGCAGGAGCCTTAAATAGCTCAGTATTTCTCTGATTGAGCTGGGGGACACCTTGAATGAGGTGGGCCAGAGCACACCACTAGGCTGCACCCAATTAGGGAGAGCCTCCTCGGAGAAGCACCAGCTGCCCCAAAGCATGTCGGTCAAGCTGCTCCCATGAGCTCGGTGCTGCCCAGTAGACAAAATCTGTGCACAATTGGCTCATGACTCCAATGCAGAACTGTTCAGTTGTCACCTCAAGTGGTCACTGGTCTGTTGGCATCTGAAATAGTTGTATACTAATTAGAGTTATCAAATCATCCCACAGGGAGATGTGCCTGCGAATATTGGCACCAACGTGTGAAGTAATTTGTCTGAAATTCTCCCAAACCCCTTCACGTTGGTGCATTGCTTCCTTGCGTGCAAAATGCTTTTACATCCTCTGGCTGTCACGATATCCCTGGGAAAAGGACCAAAGGGTAGAAGTTACTTTCTTTTCCACTTTCCAGATGAGGAAACTGAGGCTCATGGAAGCCCCAAAAAGTGAAACTAATAACAGGTTTATCTAGCAGATCACAATCCTCAAACTGCTGGCTCAAATGGGGCCATATTTGTAAAGCACTTAGTGGGTGCCTGTCACACACAGGATCTTCTGTATACACGTGTTTGTTTCCTGGCTTCAATATTGTTATCATGAGGACAGCAGCTTGGTAGCTCAGTGGGGGGAGAGACAGACAGACAGACAGACAGACAGACAGACAGACAGACAGAGATAGAGACAGAGAGACAGAGACAGAGAGGGAGAGAGAGAGACAGAGGGAGACAAACAGACAGACAGAGACAGAGGGACAGACAGAGACAGAGAGACAGAGACAGAAAGAGACAGACAGAGATAGAGAGATAGAGAGAGAGAGACAGAGATCGACTGAGACAGAGATTGACAGAGACAGAGACAAAGAGACAGAGAGAGAGGGAGAGAGACAGAGAGAAAGAGAGAGACAGAGAGAGAGACAGACAGACAGAGAGAGAGAGAGAGAGAGAGAGAGAGAGAGAGAGAGAGAGAGAGAGGCCTAGAGCCAGAAAGATCTGAGTTTGAATCCTGTCTCAGACACTAATTAACTAGGGGATCCAGTCACTGAACTCAACTTCTTCATTTGAAAAATGAAGATAATTATTGCCAGGATCAAGTGAGAAGACATGTGTCAAGAGTTTTACAAACCTAGTGTGATATGTAAATGGTCATTATTAGGATTAAATCACCCCCTGGGTGAAGTGCTCTTTCTGGGCGCACAGGAACATAGTAGGCTTTGCTACGATCTTCTTTGATCTAAAGTCCTACTCGGAGTCCAGAGCACAAATAAAACTAAGACCTCATTTGTGAGCATCTGCAGCCGCGTGTCCCTGATGGTGCAGTGCTCTCAGATGAGCTTGGAAGAGAACCCGAGTCCGGTCTTGTTAGCATTGGGAGGAGGAGGGGACGCTGCTTGGAAATCCCAGGTGCCATCTTTCACAACGATTGAAGTGTTTTTAAAATGGCTATTTGGCTCCTTGGCACAAGGCTTGGGTTGATTTAATGCGTCATCTTTTAGCAGATTGTTTGGATCTTTAGTAGACATTGTTTACCAGGAAGGGACTTGTCCAAGGTCGGAGAAGGCAGGCTGAAGAGTCACGTTTCCTGATGGCTGCTGCTATGTGGATTAGACAAAATTCTCAGAATGCTGGCTGGCTTCAGCTTCCCAAGTAACCTGAGCAGCAAAACACAGGGCTTCTAAGAGGTGACCCTTTTCCAGGGAAGACGAGCTGACTTTATTGCAGTTAGCAGTTGCAGCTAGTCTTAACAAACAATAAGGCATATACTTTGTTGGATTTTTTAGAATCAAAACTGTGGATTGGTTCTGAGGCAGAAGAGTGGTAAGGACTAGGCAATAGGGTTAAGTGACTTGCCCAGGGTCACACAGCTAGGAAATGTCTGAAGTCAAATTTGAACCCAGAATCTCCCATCTCTAGCCCTGTCTCCCAATCCACTGAGCTACTTAACTATCCCCAAAGTTCTGTTGCTATAATGTTTCATTCTGCTTTTTTAAACTTTATCTTCTGTCAACATCAATTCTAAGACAGAAGAGCAGCAAGGGCTAGGCATTGGGGATAGTGACTTGCCTAAGATCACACAGCAAGGAGATATCTGAGGTCAAATTTGAACCCAAGTCCTGACAAGTCCAGTCTGGCTCTCTGTCTACTGTACCACTTGCTGCCCCATTTACTTAAATTTTTAAAGTCTTTCAAAAATGTATTTCCCTCTTTAAAAAATCTGGGCATGAGAGTATCTTGAGAGGATGCACAGAATGGATGGAAATCAGTCAGTACAGCCCTAGTTTACCACTTTCCTCCTGACTCCAAATCAAATTGTTGGGTTCAGAACTATGAGAAAACGAGTCTCATTGGCCTGCCGCTGGCCTTGCCTGGCTCCATCCTTCCCCTCGGTCTAGGTGGTCAGGCACCTACTGTGGCGGTA